>NC_069508.1:134022943-134122943 GCF_027579735.1 Bombina bombina | reverse complement strand
TTGAAAAAGCAGTACTGTAAGTTTTAGAGCCAGACCATTTTTTGTTCAGCATATGGGTAGAACTTGCTGATTTGTGGCTAAATGTAGCAAACCAATCAGCAGCTCTACCAAGGTGCTGAACTAAAAAATGGGCCGGCTCCTAACCTTTTATTACTGATTTTTCAAATCAAGATAACATGAGAACAAAGAAAAATTGATAATAGGAGTAAATGAGAAAGTTGCTTAAAATTGCATGCTCTATCTGAATCATGAAAGAAAAAATGAGGGGTTAGTATCCCTTTAAGAGTCTCAGTCTGCACATGCTGCTAGTGTGTTTGCAACAATGTTTGTAGTAACGCTATACATTGTTACAAACACTGTTGCCATAGAGGGATAAAGTCTCATGCATGCTCCTGAATTTTCTATGAACCTACCTAGGTTTACCATTCAAAAAAGGATGCTAAGTGAATTAAGCAAAATTGATAGAAGTAAATTTGAAAGTTGATTGAACTTGTATGCTCTATCTAAACCATTTTGAATTGAATGTCCCTTTTAATATGACAAATCTGTCCCTAACTAGTGCCTTGTCTGCTCCAGTAAAAAATCTAATTGGCTCCTGCAAACAAGTCAAGTGGAGAGAAGAGTTTGACAAATTATAAAACAAAGCAGTAAACAAGGTGTTAATGTATTCAGCATGTTTTCAAACTACTGGTACGTTAATTGCAGAAAAGTCTTGTAATTGCATGGCATTTTAAGTCTCTTTAAGAAAAGTAAATGTAAAAGTTAAAAACTAATTGGAAGTCGGTGGGAACTAACAGAAGATGGGTGTAGTGTTGAAATAAAATAAGAATTTCCAAAGATACTATCTGTGAAGAAAGTGCCATTGTCACATCCATATGTGCTTCAGATAGGCTCTGATCACATGGAATAGGAGGAGCTGAGGGGTAATAGCTTTAAAGGGACATTAAACACTTTGAGGTGGTAATAAAAAATGATAAATCATATATATATAAAAAAAACTCTGCAATATACTTTCGTTATTTATTTTCTCCCCCTTTCCTGTAATTCCATTCTGAAATTGTGAGCTTTTCAATTCCTGTTAATGGAACTGCAGAACATTGTTATATAACACACAGCCATTGGCTGCACACTCTAGTGACTTATTTATAACTGCCTCTAATTGGCCACAGCAGAGAAGGTAACCTAAGTTACAACATGGCAACTCCCATCGTTTTATAGATACTAAAAGTTTACACTTATCTTATCAGTGTTTAAACAGCTAGTGAAACTTTAAAAAATACATCTACATGTTATTGTCAGATTAATCTTTTCTTTGAATGTGTCATTCTATCTAGCATTTATTTAGTGTTTAATGTCCCTTTAAGAAAGTCTCTGTATCATGGAGTGAGCACGCACCAAGGCTGGTAACGTCATAACTAGACAGCAAGAAGAAAGGCTCCAAAACTAAATAAAGTAAAATAAGATACACATCTAGCGATCTTTAAACATAATGCTATTATTTTGTATATACGTCATTAAAATAAAGCTCCAGCGGTTCCTACAATGTGTATATATATATATATATATATATATATATATATATATATATATATATATATATATATATATATATATATATAAAACAGAAATAGAAAGAGGCGGTATATGAGCTTTTTACCTCCACAGTTAGGGAATTCAGCACTCTTTTAGAAACAATCACATAATCATGTGACAAAGATTTCCATGTTTTATGCTGAATAACAAATGAGTGATTTAAAGTGTACACTTATATTTTCTTTTTCCTGGCCAGGATTTTGTTTCTTGTGCATGAAGATATGCTCCTGTTTATATACAGTGGACTGTTTCTACTTTAGGAATGATTATTTTTATTGTGTGGTAGCGTAGCTCTCCCATTACATTGGGTAATAAACAAATTCGTTTGAAGCTTGCACCTGAGTTATCCTTGTCACATGATTATTTGATTAATTGTTTCTAAAAGAGTGCTGAATTCCCTAACTGTAGAGGTAAAAAAAGCTCATATAACACCTCTCTTTATATTTCTGTATTTTATAAAGTTTTTTTTAGGGTCTGCACCATTACCCTTGCGGGGTGGTTTTTAGAGCTTTTGCTCTTTAGTTATAATGTGATTTTGACTCTCACAATTTTTTCTTATTGCAATATAAATATATACATTGTTGCATTCTGTGATAGAATCAGTTTGCATTCACACATCAGTGATGTTACCTGCTTTCTGGCAGCTCTACAGCTGTGCCCAATAGAAAGTAGGAGTTTTACATTTTTGCATTTTTTTTTTTTTTACACAGTTTCAAATTTACGTAACAAATATAAAAAAAATCCTCAAGAAAATTTTGTTTTTCTCCTCTTTAATATCTAAATATCCATTTTTACCTGCTGGAGGGTATTAAATGGTTTACCCTTATTTTGGCATTTTAAATAGCTGATTTAGCCTGTGGTATCCCCACCTATACTGAAAGTTTCTGGTTTTACGTCCAGGCTATGTAAACACAGCCAGTAGAAAAAATTACACCCCCAATGGGGTGCAAGATAGTTAATAAAATATTAATTTTCCATTGTTTTGAGCTTTGATTTATAAACAAATATAAGATAGGGAATCAAGTCTGTGTACACAAAGTGATAACATAATGAGACCTAATTTTACCTGCAAGCTCAACCCATTTTAATAGGTTTTAGTTTAAAAGCAGAAAACCAGCTAATTCATACACACAATTAAACCTGAAAATGCAATTTCTCAGAAAGTTTATACTCTTCAGCTGGTATAAACAAGTCATTGAAAATACATTAAGGGAAAAACAATTTTATAGTATACTGTCCCTTTAAACTCCAAGTACAAATATGCAGCATTTAACTAACAAGTAGTTTTAAAGGGTTTTAATAAGACAACGGCTTTAAAGACAGCTCCAGACACAAGAAAAAACCACTAGTATAGTGAGTAGTAACCGTGCTGCAAAATATTGGTATAGAATTCTATATTTAATGATTTTTAATATGGAACCTTAATTATTTGATTGGAACATTTAGAATAGAATTGTTTGCAAAAAGTAATTGACTGAATTTGCTATAAGATTGGCACATAATATAATTGGGTTGCAGGGTGTGTTTTTTTAACATTTTCTTTTATTCATGCAAACTAAAGATATTTTCTGAAAAAGCAGAATCTGTTGAAAAAAATGCTAATTAATTACGGGGGGTAACACAAAGAAAAGACACTGAAAGCGTTGCTGAAAATCAATGGCTATAAAAGTCTACCAACTGATTAAGAGGTCTCAAATATTTTCTGCATAAGCCACACACACAACTATTTAGGACCATATTATGAGTGGCGCGTTAACAGTTACGCAAAAAGTTAAAATTGGTTTATCGCAGGTGTTTGTGCATGTCAGGTTTACCGCTTGTATTACAAGTTAAATGTAAATGCAATCGCTTGAGCACAATCATGATTTAGGCTAGAAGGATTACTGCGTCCTCAGAGCTCTGGTTAACTGTTTTGAGAAACAGAAAAGTGGCACAAAACACATCAAAAATACACTACAAAGTACAGTTACACTAATAATAACATTATCTAATAAAAAATATTGGAAAAAATTGCACAAAAAAGTTATTAGAGGAAAAAAAAGCAGGCAAATATCTTCCCCAAAATAAAAACACCCCCTAATCTAATACTAAACTACCAATTCCCTAAAGAAATCAGCTCTTTTACATTAAAAATAAACAAAATCCCCCCTAACAGTAAAACCCCCACCCACCAAACCCCCAAAATATAAAAAACTAACACTAATAAACCTAACCTACCCATTTTTGCAATTTGCCCCCAAAAAAACCTAATCTAAAAAAACAAACCCCCCCCAAAAAAAAAAAAACTAACACTAAAGCCCCAAATAGGTACTCATGGTTTCAGAAGTCCGGCGGAGAAGGTCTTCTTCCAGGCAGGTCTATCATCTTCATCCACAGCAAAGGCGGCGCAGAGTGGAGGTCCGGAGCGGTCTTCCCAGATGTGGCGATCCTTGGCGGTGGTCATCTGTGGCAGCGTTGGTGGTCCTCAGCGGTGGCAGTCCTCGGCGGAGGCGGTGGTCCTAGGCGACATGGAGGCTCTTCTTCATCCGATGTCAGTGGTATACTAAATATTGAATGCAAGGTACCGCAATCAATTTGGAGTACCTTGCATTCCTATTGGCTGAATTTTTCAAAACAGCCAATAGGATTAGAGCTACTAAAATCCTATTGGCTGTTTAAATCAGTCAATAAGATTTCAATAGCTCTCATACTATTGGCTGCTGAATTTTTCAACACAGCCAATAGGATTAGAGTTACTGAAATCCTATTGGCTATTCAAATCAGCCAAAAAGATTTCAGTAGCTCTCATCCTATTGGATGATTTTGAAAATGTCAGCCAATAGGAATTTAAGGTACCCCAATAAATATGAGGTACCTTGAATTCATTCTTCAGTTTGAAGACGATCGCATGAAGAGGAACCTCCACGCCTTCGCCGAGGACCACCGCGGAGCGCCACCGCTGCCGATGACTGCCGCCGAAAATTGCCACTTCTGAAAACACTTCTCCGGACCTCTGCTCTGCGCCTCCTTCGTTGTGGATGAAGATGATGGACCTGCCTGGAAGAAGACCTTCTCCACTGGACTTCTGAAACCGTGAGTACATATTTGGGGCTTTAGTGTAAATTAGTTTTTTAATTTTTGGGGGGGTTCGTTTTTTTTAGATTCGTTTTTTTTTGGGTAAATTGCAAAAGAGCTGAATGTCCTTTTAAGGGCAGTGAAAAAGAGCTTAATGCCCTTTTAAGGGCAATGCCCACACAAATGCCCCTTTAGGGGCAATGGGTAGTTTAGATTTATTAGTGTTAGGTTTTTATTTTATTTTGGGGGGTTTGGTGGGTGGGGGGTTTTACTGTTAGGGGGGGACTTGGTTTATTTGTAATGTAAAAGAGCTGATATCTTTAGGGCAATGCCCTACAAAAAGTCCTTTTAAGGGTTATTGGTAGTTTAGCATTAGATTAGGTTTTTTTTATTTTGGGGGGCTTTTTTATTTTCATAGGGATTAGGTTTAATTTTTTTATTTTGGATAATGTTGTGGATTGTTTTTTGTAAAAAGTTAGCCTTTTTTATTTTCCGTAATTAGATTAATGCAATGTAATTTTTTTTTATTTTCTACAGTAATGTAGTAATGTTTTTTATTGTAATTAAAGGGACGTCTACAATCACATTTTTATTGTTTTAAAAGATAGATAATGCCTTTATTACCCATTCCCCAGTTTTGCATAACACAGTTATATTAATATACTTTTTACCTCTGTGATTACCTTTTATCTAAGAACCTTCTTCCCCCGATCACATGACTGTGACTGTTTATTATCTATTGACTTGCATTTAGTATTGTCTTGTGCTAACTCTTAAATAACTCCCTGTGCATTAACACAGTGTTATCTAGATTCTATATGATCCACATGAACTTATCAGTCTCTTGTTGTGAAAAGGAATTATAAAAACATGTGATAAGAGGCAGCCCTCAAGGGCTTAGAAATTAGCATATGAGCCTACCTAGGTTTTGTTTCAAATAAGAATACCAAGAGAACAAAGCAAATTTGATGATAAAAGTACATTGGAAAGTTGATTAAAATTACAAGTCCTATCTGAATAATGAAAGTTTAATTTTGACTAGACTGTCCCTTTAAGGGGTTAAAGGGACAGTCAAGTCCAAAAAAAACTTTAATGCTTTAAATAGGGAATGTAATTTTAAACAACTTTCCAATTTACTTTTATCACCAATTTTGCTTTATTCTCTTGGTATTCTTAGTTAAATAGCTAATTCTAGGAGGTTCATATGCTAATTTCTTAGACCTTGAAGACTGCCTCTAATCTGAATGCATTTTGACCACTAGAGGGCATTAGTTCATGTGTTTCATATAGATAACATTGAGCTCATGCATGTGAAGTTACCTAGGAGCCAGCACTGATTGGCTAAAATGCAAGTCTGTCAAAAGAACTGAAATACGGGGGCAGTTTGCAGAGGCTTAGATACAAGGTAATCACAGAGGTAAAAAGTGTATTTTTATAACTGTGTTGGTTATGCAAAACTGGGGAATGGGTAATAAAGGGATTACATTTCTTTTTAAACAACAAAAATGCTGGTGTTGACTGTCCCTTTAACCTTTTAACGCCGTTATGCCGTTCTATTCCGTCATATTTACACTGGGCTTTAAAGCCGTTATGACGGAATAGAACGTCATATCAAACGGCTGTCCTGAAGCCTTCTGCGCTTCAAGGACTTGATCGCGGTCTGGAGGGCGTTCCTAGGGTTGTAGGGACGCCCCCCAGATGCGATCCAATAATTGAAATCTCGCGATCGTATGCACGATCGCGTAGTTTCAATTTGTCTACATCGGAACAGGTGTTCCGATGTAGACACTTTAACCCTGTCACGAAAGGGTTAATTTAGGGGGTGTTAGGTTAGGGGGCTTAGTCATTAAATTAGTTTTTTTGCGCTGTGGGCGTTGGCAGATTAGGGGTTAATAGATGTATTAGGTATCAAAATGAGGGGTACCAATGACACTACTGCAATCTTTATTAAACCTAAATATCCCATTCATTTATATAGTTCATTGTAAACAGATTATATTTGGGTAGAAGGTGCTGTGTATTAAATTACAATGCAGACAACGAATATAAGAGAGGAAAAGCAATCGCTTCTTATAAAATAATACACTGATAGCACTCAGAGGTTTAAGGGTTAAATCAACAGCTCTAGAAGAGGGCTGTTAGTGGTGAAACCGCTTTCTTCAATTAACAGATGTGGAACAACTTGATTAAAACGTAACTTTTATTAGAACACACAAAAATAGGAATTTTGAAATAAAAACACTCTCAGATACTTGAAAACATAAGCTACCTTAAGTAGTTGATAGCCCAACACAAGTAATATATTGTAACAAGCTAATCTTGCTATGGTGATTCCCCACCACGCTAGTGTGCAAACCACTTGTACAAACTGTTGTGTATGTACTTTGTTATTGCTGCTGGTCCAATTCTTTATCAATTTATATGTGTAATACCAATGAATGGACAAGCTTCTATGTAAAAAACGTTGTAGGTTTATTCAGTACAACACCTGATTAAATTATTGCCCATGGGGAAACGCCACTCATTGCTAATAACCTAGGGGTTAAACTGAGTAACTTGATATATTATTATAATGACTGGACAAGCTTCTATGCAAAAAGCGTTTTAGGTTTATTCAGTGCACCACCTGGTTAAATGATTGCCCATGGGGAAACGCCACTCATTGCTAAAACCCTAGGGGTTAAACTGAGTAACTAGATATATTATATATTGTTTATTAATGACCGTCTTAAGAGCTTAAATGGGCAACTCTTGTTTGTACAATGTGTCTACTATATTGATTCAGTATCTATGAACACCTTTATTAGTATGTTGATACAATATCTCCTTAAAGGGACACTGAACCCAATTTTTTTTTTTTTTCGGGATTCATATAGAGCATGACATTTTAAGGAACTTTTTAATTAACTCCTATTATCACATTTTCTTCATTCTCTTGGTATCTTTATTTGAAATGCAAGAATGTAACTTTAGATACCGGACCATTTTTGGTGAACTGATTGGTGGATAAATTCATCCACCAATAAAAAGTGCTGTCCAGAGTTCTGAATAAAAAAAAAAAAAAAAGCTTAGATGACTTCTTTTTCGAATAAAGATAGCAAGAGAACGAAGAAAATTTGATAATAGGAGTAAATTAGAAAGTTGATTAAAATTGCATGCTCTATCTGAATCACGAAAGAAAACAAATTGGGTTCAGTGTCCCTTTAATGTTGATGTATATGTCTCTACCTTTCACCCATTCGGTATGGAGCGGTAACAATTCTAATAGTCTTGTAGAGGTTAAATTAATAGCCTTATATGTGGTGTTAGTTGATTATTGAAGTTTCAGTTATAATCTCCTATATAAATCACCACAATGATTATATAGCGTTACAGATTTATGGTTGCAAATCTATTGTTACATAATGTAATAAGGCTATCGTTACCGTTATACCCCAATATAATTGTCTGGACTCTCCTATGGGGTAGAGAATGGATACCTTATGATAATTAGGGATTGAATTCAAATATATCCCTTACTGGAAGATTTAATATATCAACATCAATACAAAGTTACCTGATAGCTTGAAAAGTGCTGTGTATATAAACAGCTATTTGCTCAATGATACACTTTTATGTATGTTCTGACACAAACAAAAGTTCCGTGTTGGTATATTAAGTTCCGGTCAAATGTTTGTTTGTAAAAGTTAACTCTTAAATCTTACCCCTGTATGTTTAGTATGTTTAAATAGATTTACAGCAGAGGTTAAATATTGCTATACCCATGAGTAAATATCGCTCCACTTTTAATCTGGCCGCAAAACCCATTAGGACCAGCATAGTACTCTGTATGTTGGGGGATTGTGTTATTAATAGTGTGTTCCTGCTGCTAGCGGCAAGACTGCACTATTTCCAGTTCCCAAAAGGTAGGAGGGAGGGTATAATAGTGAGGGGCCAGCACTATTATAATTAAGAAAAGCCTTAATGTCCATCAAGGGGTTAACCCCTTAAGAACTAAGGACGTACAGGGTACGTCCTACAAAAACTGTACGTCCACAGGGTTTTCAAGTATTGGAAGCGATCGTGATCGCTTCCAGCCGCTTTTAGGGTATTGCAGTGATGCCTCGATATGTGCTGATTGTTAGTGGGTGGGAGCCATTGCAGGGAGGCGAGTGGGCGACCCCATCACTGGAGAAGTTAAGGCCAGCAGGGGATCTGACTTGCAGGAGCGCGAGCATGCACAACCAATACACAAGTGGTGGGAGAGAAGTTGTGGGAGAGGAGGGTGGAATGGGGGAATAATGTTGGAAAAGGGATCTGGGAAGGGGAGGGGGTGGGCAGCTACACTACAGAAATTGGGGGGTTTATTTATTTTTTATAAAAAAATTGGCATTTTTATAGTAAACTGGGTACTGGCAGATAGCTGCCAGTACCTAAGATGGCGGCCAATAGGTTGAGCGGGGAGGCTTAGAGAGCTGTTTGGGGGGGATCAGGGAGGTTGGGGGGTAATGAGGGATCCTACACTTCAGATAAAATCTAAAAAAAAAAATATTTTTACTATGAGCTATGTATACACAGTTGTGGGTAACTTCTCGCCAGATATAGCTGGATATAGTTAGAGAGTCTCAAATTTGTTATTTTCTTCTTTCTATAGTATAGCCGACAGCTGTTTTTTATCTATTCTTTATATGTCTCTCAAAAAGAACAAACGGCCAAAGTTGGCTTGAACAATAGGGAGCCGCTGGTAGTTTTGCGGCTTACTTTAACACATGCTATAGTTCTCTCCCAAATCGTATGACATAGTAGGAAGTAGGATAAACTATTATATTCTTTTCTGCGTGTAGTGGTAATGTTCAGCTTTCAGGTTCACCACCCCATCAGATATTATTGCATTCGTTTTTAAAGTTATTTACCAGACACGCAGCCTATTGCCAATAATAGAAAACAGTGCAGTTTAAATTGTGTGCCAGACACACTATGTGCGCTGCACACTATACTTGCGATTTCCTTGTAATCCGCAGTCGTTTCTGCCCTCCCTGGCCGCTCTTCGTGGAGACCCGATGATGGCAGTTTTCCCACCAAGTGCTGCTCTGTTCAGGACACCTCACCAGGGGATGCCGGAAACCACTGCAGGGAAATTCCGCCAGAGAGCGTTGCTTTTAAGACCAGCGGTCTTCTTGGATCACGCTGCCTTTACCCAGGTTTGGGCCGTTTCAGGCCAGGGGCACTTGAGCTTCTGGCACACTGCGTGTCTGAGTGTCTGAGTGTATGAATGCCGGGGCAGCCCCCGTAGGCTGAAATCTGCTGGTATCAGTGCTGGTATCAGTGCCACCTGATAATACTGGCAATATGGAGGCCACCGTCTGCAGCTAGAAACAACTATCCTCCCCGGGCAGTAGCGTTAGAAACATCCGCCAACAGGAGCGTTGCTGCAGGTGAGAAGAAAGCGATCTTAGACGCTCAGAGCTGCATGCTGAGCTGTACGCACCGGATGCTGTCGTGTGCGTCTCACCGGAAGCCATACCATCAAAAAAATATAATATATATATATATATATATATATATATATATATATAAACACCTTTTATTTTTATACTGGCAGACTTTCTGCCAGTACTTAAGATGGCAGTGACAATTGTGAGGTGGGGGAGGGAAGAGAGCTGTTTGAGAGCGATCAGGGAGGGATCAGGGGGTGTGATGTGTCAGGTGGGAGGTGGTCTCTACACTAAAGCCAAAATTAACCCTTTAAGCTCCCTACAAGCTACCTAATTAACTAATGGCACGTAGCGGCAGTTAGCGGCCTTCTAATTACCAAAAAGTAATACCAAAACCATATATGACTGCTACAACCATTTGTGCCATAATTGCACAAGCTGTTTGTAAACAATTACAGTGAGAAACCAAAAGTTTGGGAAAAAGTTAACATTTTTTTTTATTTGATTGCATTTGGCAGTGAAATGGTGGCATTAAATATACCAAAATGGGCCTAGACCAATACTTTGGGTTGTCTACTAAACAAAAATATTTACATGTGAAGGGTAGGGTTATTCAGGGATTCCTGACAGATATCAGTTTTACAATGTAACTATCGCTAATTTTGAGGAAACAAAATGGTTTGGAAATAGCAAAGTGCTACTTGTACTTATTGCCCTATAACTTGCAAAAAAAGCAAAGAACATGTAAACATTGTGTATTGCTAAACTCAGGACAAAATTTAGAAACTATTTAGCATGGGTGTTTTTTGGTGGTTTTAGATGTGTAACAGTTTTTGGGTGTCAAAGTTAGAAAAAGTGTGTTTTTTTCCATTTGTTCATCATATTTTATAAAAAAAATTATAGTAACTTATAAGATATGATGATAAAAATTGTATCTTTAGAAAGTTAATTTAATGGCGAGAAAAACTGTATATAATATGTGTGGGTACAGTAAATAAGTAAGAGGAAAATTACAGCTAAACACAAACACCGCAGAAATGTAAAAAAAGACCTGGTACCAAACGGTAAGAAAATTGAAAAATGGTCTGGTCACTAGGGGGTTAAATAAACAGTCTCGTGAAGATTAAGCTTTCATGATTCAGATAGGGAATGCAATTTTAAACAACTTTCCAATGTACTTTTATCATCCAATTTGCTTTGTTCTCTTGGTATTCTCTGTGAAAGCTAAACCTAGGTAGGCTAAAATGCTAACTTCTGGACTACTGAGAAGTTCAAGCTTGTGTATCCTGCACCCTGTAGGAGCCCTTCTATTGAGAGTTGCTTTAATACTACTCTTTTACAATTGTTACTGCCGTACTAGGCCATTGGGCGCATTGTGTTATTTTGTTATAGATCATCACTTTACAAGAGGAGTTGACCATCCTTATGACAAAGAGCAGCCTGAACCTGACGGATTGCCAGAGAATTCATTATATGGACATATATCTGGACATTTTATATATGATTTTTTTATTAACACTTTCACCTATATCACTTGTTTTTTAACCTTTCCACTTATATTATTGATTTTTATATAATTTTGTTTTAAGAGAGCGCCTCCTATGGGTTTTTTATTTGGTGTAGTTATTGCACAGTTTTCGGAACGCCCCATATATTTTAAAATGCAAATCTGTCAAAAGAACTGTAATAAGGGGGCTGTCTGCAGAGGCTTAGATACAAGGTAATCACAGAGGTAAAAAGTAAATTAATATAACAGTGAGTGTTGGTTATGCAAAACTGGGGAATGGGTAATAAAGGGATTATCTATCTTTTTAAACAATAGAAATTCTGGAGTAGACTGGCCCCTTAAAGGGACAGACATGTCCAATAAAAACTTTCATGATTCAAATAGGACATGTAATTTTAAACAACTTTCCAATTTACTTTTATCACCAATTTTGCTTTGTTCTCTTGAAATTCTTAGTTGAAAGTTAAACCTAGGAGGTTCATATGCTAATTTCTTAGACCTTGAAGGCCGCCTCTAATCTAAATGCATTTTGACAGTTTTTTACCACTAGAGGGCATTAGTTCATGTGTTTAATATAGATAAAATTGAGTTCATGCACGTGAATTTACAGTGGAGTCAGCACTGATTGGCTAAAATGCAAGTCTTTCAAAAGAAGTGAAATAAGGGGGCAGTCTGCAGAGGCTTAGATACAAGGTTATTACAAAGGTAAAATGTGTATTAATATAACTGTGTTGGTTTTGCAAAACTGGGGAATGGGTAATTTAGGGATTATCTATCTTTTAAAACAACAAAAATTCTGGTGTTGACTGTCCCTTTAAGTGGAATATGAACAAGTGACACTAAACACAGGGTCTATGGCTCTATGTCCTAAGCTTTTATAGCCTTACTAGCAGTTTTTCCTTTACACATAGGGTTGCTATCTGTTCTCCTGAAAAATACTGTGCCACCTGTATGTGACTTGGCATGGGTGCAAGGGGGGGGGGGGGGTCACCCAATGGCACTGCCCCAAAACTCTAGCAAAGGTGCCATCCTTGGTTGCACCATATATAGTTTTCACAACTGAAACAGTGATTTTATTTGTTTGGATACCAGTAACACATAAAAACATATTACCTCTTTAGATGCCAGTAACACATACACAGCAGTGATTTCACACTCCTTGACTGCCAATGACTCCATGTAAAACAGTGTTTTAATACCTCAATGACTGCCAGTAACACATAAAACAGTCATTTTGTTTATCCTCCTTGGCTGCCAGTAATACAGAGCATAGAAGGACTTTAAAATATATTTGCCACTCAGAGGATCACTAAAAACTGGATTTTTAAGGGACAGTCTACTCCAAAATGTTTATTGTTTAAAAAGAAAGATAATAATAAAATGTTTATTGTTTAAAAAGAAAGATAATAATAAAATGTTTATTGTTTAAAAAGACAGATAATCCCTTTATTCCTCAATGTTGTATAACAAACACTGTTATATTAAAACACTTTTTACCTCTGTGATTACCGTGTATCTAAGCCTCTGCAGAGACTGCCCCCTTATCTCAGTTCTTTTGACAGACATGAATTTTAGACAATCAGTGCTGACTCATAAAAAACTCCACCGGAGTGGGCACAATGTTTTCTATATGACACACATGAACTAGCAGTGTCTAACTGTGAAAAACTGTCAAAATATAAGATGAGACAACTTCAACGGCTTAAAAATCAGTTTATAATCGTACCTAGGTGTAGCTTTCAACAAAGAATACCAAGAGAACAAAGCAAATGTAATGATAAAAGTAAATTGGAAAGTTGTTTAAAATTGTATGCACTATCTGAATCATGAAAGATTAATTTTGACTAGATTGTCTCTATAAGTGTTCAGTATTTTTGTATATATTTTACTAGACTGCCTGCTGAAATACTGGACTGTCCAGTTAAATACTAGACATCTTGCAACCCTATTTACACAGTAACTGTAAATTCCAAGTTAGATACTAGGTCTACCTTAGTCATGGGAGTAACATGATCACAAGCTCTCTAAATGATCTTTACTGTTTGAGCTTCAATTATATGAAAAAAGCAAATTCTATCTCATTTAAAATCTGCTAATTCTCAAATTCCTGCATCCATTTTCTTAAAAGTAAAAAGGTATTTATTTATAAGCTTCAACACCTTTTGCATTTAATAATTTTAATAAGTTAATGTTTAAGGAATATATGAAAAATTAGACCATTACAACTACTGTGTCTAAATATAGGGCTCCTATAGTTTTAGGGGGCGATTTATCAAGCTGAGGCAGACAGGGGCGCACAAACCACCCCTGTCCGCCGCAGCTCTCCTCTGGTGGGCTGAATTCACGCCCTTTGCCCACGCACAGCCAATCACGCGCGGGCAGGAGCTGTCAATCTCCCCGGTCGGACTAGACCGCGGAGATTGAATTTCGCCACTTTAGACGTGGCAAAAGATTAGGGAAGCAGTGGTCAGGTGACTGCTGCTTGTTAAATACAACATGCAGGTTCTCTTGTGAGAACCTGCAGCTGTACTGGGTCAAATGGCTTGTGAAGACTTTGATAAATCAGCCCCTCTCGCTCTGTCATATATTGTAATTTGCAATCACTTTAAACTTATAACAATAGGAACAATAGACAGTGCTAAACAATATTTTTTTAAAAAACAACTGAATATATTTATAAAAACATATAGGGCTAGATTATAAGTGGAACACAAAATATCACTTACGCAAATGTGCACTGGTATTACAAGTTGGGCACAATGCGAACGTGATCTCACGTTCGAATTGCAGGGAAGCGTAACGCTCCGTGTGCATCCATAAGCTCCAATAGGAGCCTTGTTCTCATGCTGTGAGACAATGTTTTAGCTATATAAAGCATTGATTTTAGACATGTTCGATTCGGAAATTCGGAAAATTCAGCAAATTCGGAGATTCGGATCAAACCGAATTTCCGAATTAAAATACTGCTGAATCTACCGAATAAATCCGAATTAGTTCGGATTTATTCTGATTTATTTGGATTTATTCGGTAGATTCGGATGGCCATGGATTACACTAGTATTGTACAGTATATTAGGTTATATCACTCTGCTATGGGTTACACCTAATATACAGTACATAATACTAGTCTAATCCCACCTAACACTTACCAAAATTCTGAATTTCCGAACCGAATCGAACCGAATCCAGACAAATTTATTCAAACCCGAATGAATCCGAAACAAATCCGAACCGAATTGATTCAAATTTTTCCGAATTCGAATCGCTCCCAACCGAAATTCGAAAAAATCCGAATTGATCCAAACCGAACCAAATTTTTTCGCCATGCACATGTCTAATTGATTTATCACATGTCATTTTTCTGAAGGGGTCATTTGTACCACAACACATCACATTACATTTTGGCACAGTGGTTGTTAATCCTGTAAATGCTTTACATTTTGAAGGAGAGAGAAAGAAAGAGAAAGAGACAGAGGGAGAGAAAGAGAGAGAGAGAGAAAGAGAGAGAGAGATCAGAGCTGTAACAGTGCAGCACAGTATTTCAGATCTGTTCTTTGGATCACAGTTACACTATGAAATCTCTTTTTGTGATTTCACCCAAGCTACGAAATCTGCATTTGTCATATTGGTGGTTTTATAACATTAAACACACTAAAGTGCTATTGGATTAACTAACCTTATGAATGCAAGATTTCATGAAATGCATCCAACTTCTGTATAAGAAACTAATATATTTTCTAAACCGCAAATAATTAAAATATTCAAAATGAATATATTTACCAAAATTATTGACAATAGACTGATGCTTTGGAAGGGGATTTGTAGAATAGGGGTGTCTGCAACAGCATTTGATTTTAGGGTTTCTTATTTAAAATAATTATTTTAAGACCCTTAAACACATGTACTTACCCTAACTATCTTCAGCATCACTAAGGGATCGATTTATCAAAGGCTTTTGCCAGCCTTCAAGCCCCTATGACTGCAGGTTCTCACAAGAGAACCTGCAGTCCGTATTTATGAAGCAGCGATCATCAGACTGCTGCTTCCCTAACCTCTTAGGTGGCGAATTTCAATCTCCCCGGTCTCTTCCGACCAGGGAGATTGACAGCTCCTGCCCACACATGACTGGCTGTGTGCAAGCAGGGGGTGGCGTTGCACAAGAGTGCAAAATTTCATTCTTGTGCAATGCTGAATTCCCGCAGCGAAATTCAGCCCACCAGAGGCGAGCCGGCGGCGGACAGGGGCGCGTTTGTATGTCCCTGTCCGCCGCAGCTTGATAATTCGACCCCTATAAAGACTATAAACACCTTGACACATTTTATTTATGTAGTTCTAATAATTGTGGATTTTCTAATTCTCATAACTGCAAATGCACACTACAAACTTCTCAAGCCTACTGCATATCTTTCCCTAATTAGCTTCAGAGGATAACTGCAAAACAATATAGTTTATACTAACCTAATGACCGTTGCTAGCCTTGTCTTCTTTACAAGCAAGTCTGGATTGGCTTCTTCAAATAAGGCAATTGGTGTGTGGTGTTTTGCTAATGAAAAGCCATTACAATAAGCCATTTAGTTATTTATTTTAAAAATGTTTAGCCAAAATGTTAATCTATGGCAAGACAGGGAAAACTGCAGTAAAGAAATTACAGTAAATACAAAGTGGGTACTGTTCCTTTAACACTGAGATTTTTAGCTTTTTGTTAAACATTATTTATATTAAAGTAAGATAAATGTCATTTAAACTCCTTGACATAAGCGTCTCTGTTTTTTTAAAAAAAAAAAAATAAACTGCAAATTAACCATTTTTGTGCCATTCATACACATACAGTGTCTTTAACCTGCAGGTATCAGTGTACAATACATCACCAGCCTTTTTGCAGCTCTGCAACAGGGAAGCTGCTGGCAATAGGACCCAGAAGGCTCCGGCTGGGAACAGTTGTGTAGATCAGACACAGAGCAAGAGGGTCCAGTTTTTAATTCTGTCTCTAATCTCTGCAACAGCAGCTCAGTCTGGGAAGGCTGCCTCTCCCTCTCCTCCCATCTCCCTCTGCTAAAGGAGATGTCAGAGCGTTTGTACAATGGAAGCACACACAGGAAAGTGACAGGCTACCCAGATGCAAACGCATGATCTTTCTTGGAGAGAGAAGAGCAACACAAGATGAAGACTCTGTTGGTAAGTCTATTGTTGCAACTAATTGCAAAAGGTTATCTGAGCATCAGTGTATCAGCCAAGGAAAGCTGTGCAGATAAACAATACCCTGAACCTTACTTTCTTTTTCCTAAAGAAATAGGATTTATTTATTTTTTATAAATAGAAAATAACTTTCTGTTGAGCTTTAGCATTTAAGGAGAGGCCAACCTATAAAAACTACTTTGCTCCATTTTGAAGCTGAAGGGTTTTAGTAATTTCTTACAAAACAGTTACTGAACATGGATGGAAACAATGTAAAACATCACCTGAACTGCAGCTTGTTGAAAGTGTTGATAGGCTATTCCTATGCTTTCTGTCATTAAAAGGAATCAATTTAGGATCCTATCCTGCAGCAAATCAAAAGAAGGCAATATAGATTAACCCCTTTGCTGCCACAAAGTGCTGTAGAACATTGTGCAGCAATGTAGTGTACTGCTGTTTGGCAGTTAAGAGGTTAATATCACATGTCAAGTTGGCTTCAAACTAAAAGCACTTAAGTTTGGACTTACATGACTCTCATTAATAGGACAGAGGGCATTTTTTGTTTTTGTTTTAAAACTTATGTTTGGTCAAAACATAAGGTGCAAGTTAGTTTTGTATCATGCAGGGTTGTCTAATATCCATCATTTCCCAGAAAATAGAGCAAACTTAGAATTTTTTTTGCTGGTATCCAGTGCTGTCAAAAGAATACGTTAACACATTTCCCATAGACATATTTAGGGTCACATAGGATTGGAGCTCCATTTGCATATGCAGTAATCTAGGGCTGTCATACACTGTGCAGTTTACAATGTTTTCATTAAATAGTTTTAATTTATTGCATGCAAAATAATGCAACAGATAAATATAGCAATTATTCTATATTACTACTGAAATAAAATGTGAACATTGCTATTAGATAATAAATAATGCCATGTCTTTTGGGTATTAAAAGTGCCCAGAATTCATTGCCAAGCTATAACCTGCTTGCCACATGCTTAGTCTTGAAGGGTGCAGAATGCTTCTGTAATTAACGGATCTCTTCCTTTGCCTTATAGCGCCATGGGCTGGCAGTATTCTTAGCTCTCACAACCATGTGCACCAGCTTGTTGATCATGTACAACAGCATTGGCAGTCTGAAAAACCAAACCCACCAACAGCAGCAGCAGCAAGCAGATGCCAGGAGAATGCCCAAGAAATCAAACCACAAGGAGTCTTACTCTAACCATGTTCTGGACGGGTATATCAGTATCTCAGACCACAAGGCAAGTAAAAAAAAAAAAAAAAATCAATTCATCTTGGGAAAAAATATAATAGGATCTCGGTGAGCTGGCACTCAGCCAGACAGGCGTCGAGCTGGTCTGATGCACCCGTTGATTGATGACCCTCTATGACACTTTTTTTGGTGGGGCTAGTATTGCCTGAACGCGTGCTGTACAACAACATTGATTTTATTTTTGACACGCTGAGCAACTTGCTCATGTGATGTTAGATCAGCTTGTGGGGTATTGCTGATAATGGTAGAGATGTGCAGCTGCCTTATCACATTTCACAGATGCCATTGTTGCAGGTGTCTGATGTCTCGTGAACCTCATATTGTGGCTATCTGAGGTTATAAAGACAGCAGGGTTGTGTTAGGATAAAGCGTATAAAAATAAAAATCTGCTGTCTTTAACCCTTTGGCTGTTTGAAAGAGCTGTATCATATTGAGCAGTGTCTGTGATTTCTTTAGAAATACAAAAGCACTCTAATCTCATATATAGTGCCTTCTGCAACACTAGAACACATCAGAAACCTTACAGTCATATGTTGCAATGCAATTGTTTTTATTTCATTATTTTGTTTTCTCTGCCCTCCCTGACTATATACCTCCCACACTTGTTATTGGGACTTACAGCTGTATGTGTTTGTGTGTATATGTGTGTGAGAGTGTATGTATGTGTGTGTGTTTTTATGTGAGTGTATGTATGTGTGTGTGTATGTGTGTGGGTGTGAGTGTATGTATGTGTGTGTTTTTATGTGAGTGTATGTATGTTTGTGTGTTTATGAGTGTGTGTGAGTGTATGTGTGTGTGTGTTTTTATGTGAGTGTATGTATGTGTGTGTGTATGTGTGTGTGTGAGAGTGTATGTATGTGTGTGTTTTTATGTGAGTGTATGTATGTTTGTGTGTTTATGAGTGTGTGTGAGTGTATGTGTGTGTGTTTTTATGTGAGTGTATGTATGTGTGTGTGTATGTGTGTGTGTGTGAGTGTATGTATGTGTGTGTGTTTTTATGTGAGTGTGTGTGAGTGTATGTATGTGTGTGTTTTTATGTGAATATATGTATGTGTGTGTGTTTGTGTGTTTATGAGTGTATGTGTGTGTTTTATGTGTGTGTTTGTGTGTATATGAGTGTGTGTGAGAGTGTATGTATGTGTGCCTTTTTATGTGAGTGTATGTATGTGTGTGTGTATGCATGCGTATTTGCATGTGTGTGTGTACTGTATGTGTGTTTGCATGTGTGTGTATGCATGTGTGTCTGCATGTGTGTGTGTACTGTATGTGTGTTTGCATGTGTGTGTATGTATGTGTGTGTATGCGTGTGTGTGTATGCGTGTGCGTGCATTTGCATGTGTGTGTGTGTTTGCGTTTGTGTGTATGTGTGTTTGCGTGTGTGTGTGTTTGTGTTTGTGTATGTGTGTTTGCATGTGTGTTTGTATTTGTGTGTTTGCGTTTGTGTGTGTGTTTGTATTTGTGTGTTTGTGTGTGTGTGTGTTTGCGTTTGTATGTGTGTTTGCGTGTGTGTGTGTTTGCATGTGTGTGTGTATTTGTGTGTATGTGTGTTTGTGTGTGTGTTTGTATGTGCATTTGTGTGTTCTCTTTAATTGAATGCTGATCTGTTTGTTTTTGTAAGAAAGAGCAACAGCCATAAAATTATATTCCCGCTTTATGACTATAATTGGATAGTCTTTATTTCATTTTTCTTCATAGGAAATGGGGAATTGTAAACAAAGGTTGTCACTTTTAAACTTGCATGACATTAAACTCTTCAGATATAGCATACAACAGAGCGTGCCATTTTTAACAACTTTCCAATTTACCTCTAATATCAATTTTGTTTTCTTATCTTCATATCCTTTGTTGAAGAGTAGGCTTTGAAGTAGAAACGCACTGTTGAAAGCAAGCAAAACACATTCAGTGAGCCAATGACAAGAGGCATATATGCACAGCCACCAACCACAGCTAGCTCTTAGCATTGTATTGCTGCTCCGGAGCCTACCTAGGTATTTTCTTCAACATAATGAACAAAGCAAATTTGATCATATAAATCAATTGGAAAGTTGTTTAAAATTGCTTGTTGAACCTAAAAGGGACACTGAACCCAAATTTGTTCTTTAGTGATTCAGATAGAGCATGCAATTTTAAACAACTTCCTAATTTACTTCTATTATCACTTTTTCTTTGTTCTCTTGCTTTCTTTATTTGAAAAAAGAAGGCATCTAAGCTATTTTTTGGTTTAGAACCATGGAAAGCACTTGTTTATTGGTAGGTGACTTTATCCACCAATCAGCAAGAATAACACAGTGAGTTCATCAAAAATGGGCCGGCATCTAAACTTACATTCTTGCATTTCAAATAATGATACCAAGAGAATGAAAAGAATTTGATAATAGGAGTAAATTAGAAAGTTGCTTAAAATTGCATGCTCTATCTGAATCACGATAGAAAAAAAAATGGGTTCAGTGTCCCTTTAATCAAAAACATTTGATGTTAGCTTTCCTGTCTCATTAAACTAGACATATTGATTGGTTTTATTTTTTTTGTTGCTCTTGTTGTTAATTGATTTATATTTGTTGTCATAGGTTTTTTTGTATGTTTGTCTTGGCTTTGTTATTAGGCAAAAGAGGATGTTGTTTATGTAAAGTTTTACTCAAAAATGTATCTGGCTGGTTTAAAGGAATTACTCTCAAATTGTATTCCCATAAATATGCATACTAAAAAAATACAAAACAAAAACACAACTTTTTAATGTACTTTTATTAGTTTGCCTGTGTTTTCTGTCATGCAAGTCTAATTTTTTTTGATTGAGTGCATATTGTAGCATCCAGAATCCAAACCCTACAACATTCTACACAGGGGTTGTTTTACATTTAAAGGGACAGTTTACTCAAACATTTTCTCCCCTTTAATTTGTTCCCAATGATCCACTTTACCTGCTGGAGTGTATTAAATTGTTTACAAGTAGCTCCTTTACCCTTATATTGGAATTTGAAATAGTTGATTTAGCATGTGGTATCCCCACCTATTCTGAAAGTTTGTGGCTGCAGGTCCAAGCTATTGATAAGCTTTGTAAACACAGCCAGCAGAAGAAATTACACTCCAAGTGAGATATAGCAGAGATAAGGTAATACAATGATGATTTTCCATTGTTCTCTCCAAGTACTGGTGATTGTTTTATGGACAGATATAAGATAAACATGTATATGTACACAATGTGTTACAGTAATGAGATCTGATTATACCTACAAGCTCAACCCATTTTATTAGGTTGTGATTTCAAAACACAAAATCAGAGCTTTAATATACACAAAAAAACCTTAAAAAGCTAATTTTCATACATTTTTACTCTGCAGTTGGTAAAAAAAAGCAATTGTAAACACATTAAGGGAAAAACTATTTTTCAGTATACTGTCCCTTTAACTGTAAATTATCGCACAGTTTACCGCAAAATTAAAGGGATATAAAACTGTCTGTTTCATTGTTGTAATAAAAACCCACTAAGCAGTGAGTTATACTTAATATCATTAATTGCAATATGTATTACTCATCATTTTTAAGTTATTTTATTATTTATTTCTTTTTAAATATTGTGAAGGGTTCATTGCTTCCTGTCACAGCACTAAACGGTAGCTGGGGTTTCTACAAGAAGTAAAACATTTTTCTTTGACATCTATTCTAGCTGCAATCAGTTTATTGCTCATGTTAATTAGAGGACTTTTGCTGCAAACTCATGTGACAATAGAACATAAGTTCTATAATGTCTGCTTGCTTATCTAGCTGCAGGCAGTGGCTACACTGAGAATTTCTAAGTGTTAATTTAATATGAAAACAAGTAAGTTGTTTGCTCTTTTTAACACAATTTGTTTATTTTAATGTTTACTTGAGTTAACATACTATTTCTACTAAAAAGAGCACTGTTTAATATCCCTTTAAAGGGCCATAATTGTCAAAAAATGGCATGCGGAGCATGTAATTGTACATCTATTGACCATGACACTGTGTGTCTAACTCACGCAAAAGGGTTAAACACACAGTAGAAATGCCACTCAGGACCCATGATGCTCTGCTTATCCAGAGCACAACCCACTGCTCATCCAATCAGCAGCTCTAGCTGCAAATCTGAGTCATGTGACTAGCACTGCTGATTAGACAGCACTTGTTTATTGGTCGGTACATTTAGCCGCCAATCAGCAAGGACAACCAATGTTGTGAACCGAAAATGGTCCGGCTTACAAACTTACATTCTTGCTTTTGAAATAAAGATAGCAAGAGAATGAAGGAAAATTGAAAATAGGAGTAAATTAGTAAGTTGCTTAAAATTGCATGCTCTATCTGAATCAGGAAAGAAAACATTTGAATTCAGTGTCCCTTTTAAAAGTAAAATGAACATATTTCATTTTAGTTTTGAATAGAAGCATCTATGCAGTACATTTGCCAGTGTTTCCAGTGATAGTGTTCACAGTGTGCATATTAGAAATGTACATTCAAATTTTGGCAAATATAAAAAATGGCAATTTTTTTCATGTTTGTTGCATTCATCAGAAAAAAACATAAATGAGCCACCTCTTTAACAAAAAAATAAATACATTAATAAATGAATGTAACAAAAATAAATACATAAATAAATGCATGTAACAAAAAAATAAATGCATAAATAATGCATGTAACAAAAAATAAATACATAAATAAATGCATGTAACAAAAAATAAATGCATAAATAAATGCATGTAACACAAATAAATACATAAATAAATAAATGCATGTAACAAAAACAAATACATAAATAAATACATGTAACAAAAAAATGCATGTAACAAAAAATAAATACATAAATAAATGCATGTAACAAAAAAATTGAAGCTGATTTGTTTGTGCTTTTAAAATCATTATTCTAAATGTGGGAAATGTATCATGTTTAAGCAGCAAATGCTTCAATAGTTCAAATTCACACTATTCAATATTAATTTAACAATGTCATTATCAGTTGATTAAGCTTCACTATCTTGTTCCTGATTAGGCCTTACCCTGTTAAAATATGTTTTGTACTGCTTCTGGCTTGTAGCAATAGCACTAGTAACTACCCTATCTTTATTTAAGTTTATGATATTGTTGTCCAGCTGTTAATATGAAACAGGGGACAGATGGATTACAGTGATAAAATAATTCTGAATGACCTTCCTTAGCAAATATGGTACAAAACAAAATACTTTTTTCCCGTGATTAATGATTTGTCTGAAACAAATTTTTTTGTCTGTGCACACATCTAGCCCATTTGCTTCCTGCTCCTGCATTGAAACACTCAGAGTAAATAGTGGATGGCAGTGACTCAATTTGCGTAGTTGCTGAGATGCCACTTTAAGGATGTGTAGTGTTTCAACGACGGTACACAGAGCATATGCAGGTATGCTCCATTTGTACCCATGCTCAGAGTGCAAGCTATCACTGTATCAGTAATAACTTTTGCCCAAAGCAGTTTAATATCAGTGTATTAAAAACTGCTTCTACTCATGTGCATTTCAATTCTGTCTACCATGCTCTTTCAAGATCTGAAAGGGACAGTCTAGTCAAAATTAAACTTTCATGATTCAGATAGGACCATTTTTGGTTTAGAACCTGGGTAGCACTTGCTGATTGGTGTCTAAATGTAGCATCCAATCAGGAAGCACTACCCAGGTGCTGAGCCAAAAATGGGCCGGCTCCTAAGCTTACTTTCCAGCTTTTTTAAATAAAGAACAAAGAAAAATTGATAATAGGAGTAAATTAGAAAGTTGCTTAAAATTGCATACTCTATCTGAATCATGAAAGTTTATTTTTGACTGGACTATTCCTTTAAGTATTATATAGGGAGTTAAATTTTTTATTTGACTGGCTAAAAATGCAATGCTGGTGTAACATAGTCCCAGCCATTCATAAATAGGTTTAATGGCTTATTAAAGATGCAGTCTTTCCGACTGTCTATTATGCAGTGTTAATTTCGTCGA
This sequence comes from Bombina bombina, assembly GCF_027579735.1. Classification (NCBI taxonomy): domain Eukaryota; kingdom Metazoa; phylum Chordata; class Amphibia; order Anura; family Bombinatoridae; genus Bombina; species Bombina bombina. Next base: position 134,098,961 of record NC_069508.1, on the reverse strand, counting down.
CTAAAACTTGACTAAAATGAGCATAAAACTAAAGAAATTCTGATCACTAAAATACGACTAAAACTAAAATGGCATTTTAGTCAAAAGACTATGGCCCATATTTATCAAGGTCTGGTGGACCTGATCCGACACTGCGGATCAGGTCCGCCAGACCTCGCTGAATACGGCGAGCAATACGCTCGCCGTATTCAGCATTGCACCAGCAGCTCACAAGAGCTGCAGGTGCAACGCCGCCCCCTGCAGACTCGCAACGATCGGGTTGATTTCCGGCGATGTGTGTCCGTCTGCTCAGAGCAGGCGGACAGGGTTATGGGGCAGCGGTCTTTGTGACCGCTGCTTCATAACTGCTGTTTCTGGCGAGTCTGATGACTCGCCAGAAACACGGGGCATCAAGCTCCATTTGGAGCTTGATACATATGCCCCTATGACTAAAACTAAATCAAAATGGCATTTTAGTCAAAAGACTATGACTAAAACTAAATCAAAATTTGCTGTCAAAATTAACAGTTTCTAAATCTGTGTCTGTACTGGATGTTTAAACCTTAATTCAATAAATAATAACAGGTGTTATGTTTACTCCTAGAGTATATAATGAGTTTGGAAATTATAGAGAAATGCTTAAATAATACATTACACTTTAACTAAACCCCTTAGATTTTACTCAACTAAAATCTGCTGGTGATTTAGTCGACTAATATAAACTGAAGATTTAGTCGACTAAAACTAGACTAAAACTAAAACAATTCAGATGACTAAAATACGACTAAAACTAAAATGGCATTTTAGTCAAAAGACTAAGACTAAATTGAAATTTGCCATCAAAATTAACACTGCTATTATGTTGCCTATTAGCTATGCTAACCCTGCTATATTTATCCTGCTTGTTAGCAGGACTTTATAAGTAAAATAAAAAAGGTGCAATATTATTATTACACACTGATTTACACACTGATTTGTTGTAGATATATGGGACATTGTTTAAGGTACTTTTTATTTGCTATAGAGCAGTGATTTTTAACCTTTTTTTTGCTGTGGCACACTTTTTTACATTAAAAAATCCTGTGGCACACCACCATCCCAAAATTTTAAAAAAAATCACACATTGTAACCTAATACAGCATATATATATACACATATACACAAACACACACATACTGTATGTATTGTGCTGTTATGCCATGCCTCCTACAAACTACCCCTGCACTGGGAGTAAAAAACAAGCAAAGTTTAAAAAATATGTCACACTGCTGTCAGTCTGCCGTGGCACACCTGAGGATCTCTCACGGCACACTAGTTGAAAAACACTGCTATAGAGTATACAGAGAATAACCTTGCACAATCAGCTTGTGTATGTCATGTGACAATTCCTACAACTTGTAGCGATTGTCAGATTATGTTTGCAAATAATAGTGTGAACAACAGTGCTCTAGTTTAATTACAATAACTATCATACTAAAATACTTATATTAAAGCTATAATGTCCGTTTAAACATGCTCCTCCTGATGATAAATTGATCTAGGTTTATGCCATTCTGTAGCACAGATAGAGCGGTCTATTTACTGCTGGGGAAGTTCACAATAGACTTGTGAATAGACTTGCCAATTTGACTAAAATAGCTGACTTGGAGATTTTTTTTTTTTTTAAATGATACATAATTATTCTATTTTAATGCACTATCATTGTATTTTAATTTATTACATAGAGATGGATTTTAGCTGTGTAATGAATAATAAGTTGGCTTTCAAGTTAGTTTTAAAGGACTTTGCAAAAGTAAATTCTTTACAGCCAATCAGAATAACATTAGTACAAAGCAGATGACACAATTTTTTTTTTTTTTTAAACTGACAAAAATCTGTTTAATTTTTTTTAAGATCAAATTTACATGGATTGCTGGAACTCAGATCATCTTGACATGAGCAAAATTAACCAACCTCACCTGGGGTGGATTAAAGGGACACTGAACCCAATTTTTTTCTTTTGTAATTCAGAAAGAGCATGCAATTTTAAGCAACTTTCTTATTTACTCCTATTAATTTTTCTTCATTCTCTTTATTTGAAAAAGAAGGCATCTAATCTTTTTTTGGGTTCAGTACTCTGGACAGCACTTTTTTATTGGTGGATGAATTTATAAACCAAACAGCAAGGACATCCCAGGTTGTTCTTTAAAAATGGGCCGGCATCTAAACTTACATTCTTGCATTTCAAATAAAGATACAAAGAGAATGAAGTAAATGTGATAATAGGAGTAAATTAGAAAGTTGCTTAAAATGTCATGCTCAATCTGAATCACAAAAGAAAAAAATGTGGGTACAGTGTCCCTTTAAACAAATTCTTATATACATTACCTAAAAAGTATAAACTCAAATCTCCCTGGGAGAAAGTGAATCAAGCACAATTTTTAGATGTATCTTACACCAAAAGGCAGCAACATAATGAATGTATATTGCAATAACATTTCACTTGCAATAATGAAACATATATGTTGTTGAAATGTCAAGTTTAATGGTCCTTGAATTAAATGTTGTATTCAATAATTTAAGAACTGGGGTAGCTGCCGAGGCTATTGGTGATTCTAGGTTTCTCAGTGCCTGCAGCTATTTCAGTAGCCTAGATTCATAACTGCATCTCCAGTTTCTTTAATAACTGAATGTGCTACACAGATTAACATAGGATTTAGAGACTGGAGAATAATTCAGTGAATTACGACCAGTGAAACATTTAGTTGACTATGTTATTCACTCTCTCCAAGCTGTTCTTTTCCTGTAGTCTTTGCCAGCTGCACCCAATTTTCTCGAGAGAATCACGGTTTCGCTCCCTGTCCCATGATATAAGAGTACATCACAGTACTCCTGGAATGAGACATAAGATATACTTTTTTTGTATATTGCAACATCAGAGTCTTCCTTAATGTACATTAAAACCCGATCTGTGACTCTTCTGCGGTTTATAGATTAGATCAAATAAAACAATATTAAATATTTTGTGAATAATAGGGGGGTAACCATAAAGCTATGGAATAAAAATAGTGTTTGGGGTCAATACTTACACTGCTGCAAAAGGAAAATATTTTCAAATGCTGGCAACTAAGTCTTGGTTATTCTACTTTATTTCATGAAGTTGGTCTCCATATGTGTTCCAGATCTTAGATATTGTCAGCTTTACTTTTGAGGTTTCAGATAAATAAATTTAATAATAACATTAATTTATTAATTAATTTAAAATAATAATAATTATTTTATAATAATTGTTTTTTATCATATGTTTGGAAAGCACCACAATATTCCTCAGCACTGAGTACTTCAAATTGATACAGGAGGAGGGTCCTGCTTTAAAAATTCTGTTGTGATGGCTAATTGTGTAACACAGAAGGGCCACATGTCAATATTTTAGAAACCTTTAAAGGTGAATATCAATATATGGCTAATAAACACACAAATAATAATGCATTTCCTAAAAATGTCTAGTGGCACAGTGTCAGATTTAGGTAAGGTTTCAAGGTAAACTAAATCTACTGTTCTACCAACTTGTTTAAAGGGACAGTACACACCAGTTTTCATATAACGCATGTAATAGACACTGTTATAAATAAGAATATGCACAGATACTGATCTAAAATCCAGTATAAAACATTTTAAAAACTTACTTAGAAGCTCCCAGTTTAGCACTGTTAATGAGGTTAGGCTGGGACACCCATTGAAAAGGGCAAGGAAAACAAGAAGAACAGACATCCACCCCCCACCTTCCCCGCATATGAAAAGACAGATAGCATACACAGGAGCCAGCAGGAGTCTGAAAATCAGCACAATGTTCTAAATAAGCAAAACCATACATTTTTTACAAAAACACTACCAGATGGGCTATATAAATGGATTATCTACAAAACATTTATGCGAAGAAAAATCTAGTGTATAATGTCCATTTAACTATCCACCAGAAGTCCACAAAACAGGCATATTTTAATTTTGCTTTTTATGGGGCCATAAACACTATGGCGCACATTCTTAGTTCTGCTCTTTTCTAGGGGACATATGTGACCCATGGGGAGCCAGTTGGTTATCCTTGATCAAGAGCTTAGAAATGAGCGATAAAAAAAGATGGAGTTGCTTGTCTTTGGTTGGTAGTTGCAGTAATAGTTGCAGTAAAAAGGGCAATGTTAAAGGGACATTAAGCACTAAATACATTTTATAAGAATAGTATTGAGAGTATTCCTTCTAGTGAGTGAGTGCTGCCATATTGAAATCTACCTTTCACTACATTCCAGTGCTCATGGGCACATGCAGCAACTCTCCTTCAGACATCCGCAGTGAAACATAGGTTCCAAAATGGCGTCATTCAGAATTAGAAAGAGCTACATGAAATGTATTTAGTGTTCAACGCCCCTTTAAGTTTATACATATATCTGCCCTCTGTATGAAACAAGATGCTAATTTTCTCTTAACAAGTGATATACAATACACAGTACAGATAAGCATGTGACATCTGGATGTGCTTTCATTCTTTTCATGACATTTCCTGATATGTGATGACAGTGCAGGTTTAGTGAAGACATTAAGGCCAATTTATTAAAGGTCTTGCGGACCTGATCCGACAGTGCGGATCAGGTCCGCAAGACCTCGCTGAATGCGGAGAGCAATACGCTCTCCGTATTCATCATTGCACCAGCAATGCCGCCCCCTACAGACTCCCGGCCTCCAGCAGGGGCGATTCCTGTCCTCCTCATCAGAGCAGACGGACAGGGTTATGGATCAGCGGTCTTTAGACCACTGCTTCATAACTGGTGTTTCTGGCGAGTCTGCAGGCTCGCCAGAAACACGGGCCCAAGAGATTAAGATCATTATTTTTTCAATAACGTATTATTATTACATAATTGTTCATAATTATTAGTTGCAAATAGATTCACAGTACCTCTCAGTATACATGTAACAGCTGCATTCCAATGGGAAAAAAAATGTGTAACGCAATAAATCCAATTATCATTCCAATATACTAGTTTATTCACTTTTGTTATTACTATTATTTACACAAAGGCTCAATATAAATGTTTTATTATTAAATTAATTAATTAATTAAATCGTTTTATTTGAATTGCCTTTTTTTGGTTGAAAGCAATGCATAATTAAGGAATGATAAAGTCCAATGTAGTCCAGAAATGAACATGTACAGTGCACGTGAATTGCCATTTGTATTAAGCCACAAGAACAATAGTTATAAAGCACAATGTTTCAGTTGGTGAATATCACACAAAAGTAATATTTAGAATTTGTATGGCTTGTTGTATTACTTTGTGGCTTACTTCAATTTGACTTGCCGTGTTTCCAGCTCACAAATAAGAAATAGTAAGATTCTTAAAGGGACACTCAAGTCAAAATAAACTTTATTATTCAGATATTATTCAGATTATTCATGCAGTTTGAAGACACTTTCCAATTTACTTCCATTATCAAATGTTGCACAGACTTTTTATATTCACACATTCTGGGAAACAAGATCCTACTGAGCACGTGCACAAGCTCACAGTGTATACGTATACTAGTCTGTGATTGGCTGATTTATATCACATGATACAGGGGGGCAGAAAGCATGAGAAAAAGTAGAAGTAATTGCTTATATCCTAAGAGAATTTAAAAACAAAAATATCTACAAACTTGGGGTACTGATCAGAAAGCACTACGCAAGATTCAGAAAACTGGCTAAGATTAGGCCTATATATGCAATGCAAGTCTGTTTTAGCCGAGAGGTTAAAGAGATATAAAATCCAAATTTTCTCTTTCATTTTTCAGATAGAGCATACAATTTAAAAAAGTTTTCAATTTACTTCTATTATCAAATTTGCTTTGTTCACATGTTATTCTTTGTTGAAGAGATATCTATCTAGATCTAATGTATAACTATCTATCTATCTAGTTCTAATGTATAACATTGTTGCAAAACTGCTGCCATATAGTATTATTATTGCCAGGTATTTGTAGAGCACTAACAGGTTCTGCAGCGCTATGAACATAGGTGGTATATAAAAAACAAGTACAGGGATCAAATGGGTAGAGGGTCCTGCCAAGAGTTGCACTGTTGCAGTCAACTCTTATGAAGGTAGACTACAAGTAGCTGGGCTCATAGGCTTACATGCTATGTGGTTTAAGGGGATAGCAGAGGAGAAAGGAAGGTTAGTGAAGGTTGTATGCGTCCCTGAATAGTAGTGTCTTCAGGGAGCACTTGAAGCTTTTAAAACTAGGGGAGAGTCTTGTGGAGCGAGGCAGAGAGTTCCATAAGATGGGAGCCAGTCTGGAGAAATCTTGTAAACGGGAATGTGAGGAGGTAAAAAGAGAGGAGGAGAGTAGGAGATCATGAGCGAAGCAAAGGGGTCGGGAGGGAGAGTATCTGGAGACAAGGTCTGAGATGTAGGGGGGAGCAATGCAATTGAGGGCTTTGTGTGTCAGACAGATAATTTTGTGTTTAATCCTGGAGGCAAGAGGAAGCCAGTGAAGGGATTGGCAGAGATGTGTGGCAGATGAAGAGCGACGTGTAAGGAAGATAAGCCTGGCAGAGGCATTCATTACGGATTATAAAGGAGCTAGGTGGCAGCTAGGGAGCTCAGAGAGGATGGAGTTACAGTAGTCAAGGCAGGAAAGGATGAGACAGTGGATTAAAATTTTAGCTGTGTCTTGTGTAAGGAAATGTCTGATTTTAGTGATGTTTTTAAGGTGGAAGTGGCAGACTTTTGCCAAGGACTGAATGTGAGGAGTGAAAGAAAGATCTGAGTCAAGTGTGACCCCAAGACATCATGTGAGGTTGGGGTAATGGAGTTATTAACAGTTATAGAGACATGGGGGGGGTGGAGATTTTGGAAGATGGGTGGAAAATAAGGAGCTCAGTTTTGGAGAGATTTAGCTTGAGGTAGTGAGACGACATCCAAGATGAGATATGAGACAGTTAGTGACACAGGACATGTAGATTGAGAAATGAAGGGGACCGAGGACAGAGTCTTGCGGTACCCCAACAGAAAGAGGTAATGGGGGAGAGGATGCCCCAGAGAAGGCTACACTAAAAGTATGGTTAGACAGATAGGAAGAGAACTAAGAGAGAGCTGTTTTGCAGATGCTGAAGGATTGGAGGGTATGGAGCAAAAGAGGGTGGTCGGCAGTATCAAAGGCTGCAGACAGATCAAGGAGGATAAGTAGAGAGAAGTGGCCTTTGGATTTTGCTTTAAGTAGGTCATTGGTAACCTTAACAATCGCTGTCTCTGTTGAGTGAAGGGGGCAAAATCCAGATTGCAGTGGATACTAGAGGGAGTTTAATGTAAGGAAATGGGATAGACGTGCATATACTTGCTTTTCAAGAAGCTTTGAGGCAAGAGGGAGTAGGGAAATAGGGCGGAGGTTGGATCGAGAGAAGGTTTTTTTGAGGATAGGTGTGACTAATGCATGTTTAAGAGATGTGTGGAACTATACCAGTGCTGAGGGAGAAGTTGAAGATGTGTGTGAGTATAGGGGTAAGGGTAGAAGAGAGGGAGGGGAGTAGCTGTGAGGGGGTGGGTTTGAGGGGACAGGTAGTGAGGTGAGAAGATAGTATAAGCACAGAAACTTCTTCCTCTGTAACAGGGGCAAAAAAGCTAAATTTATGGCTATGTGGGTTTTGGATGATTTTGAGATTTTGAGGGGTTGGAAGACTGGTAGTATGTTGAGAGCTGATTTTATTTCTGATGGAGTCGATTTTGTTGTTGAAGTAAATGGTAAAATCTTGAGCTGTGGTGGGAGGTGGGGGTGGGCAGAGAAGAGTATTGAAAGTGGAGAACAGACGTTTTGGGTTTGAATAAAGAGTAGTGATAAGAGTAGAGAAGTAATGTTGCTTATATAGATGAAGGGCAGAATAGTATGAGTTCAAGATGAACTTATAGTGCAGAAAGTCAGCAGAACTCCGAGATTTCCTCCAGTGTTGCTCAGCAGTATGGGAACATCTGCGTAGCTACTGTGTCAGAGGAGTATGCCAGGGCTGAGGATGAGTGTATGTTTTCCGAGCTATGGTAGATGGGGCCAGATTATCATGGACCGATGTAAGGGTGGAGTTATTGTGGCAGATTCATCAGGACAGGTAAAGGAGGGGATGAAAAAGAGAAGAGGTTCGAGAGCGCTAGCGAGCTGTTGCGGATCTAATGACTTGATACTTCTGTGAAGCTTAGTCTAAAGGGGTAGAAGGAGGGAGAGTTGTAGAGAGGGAGGTGATGTTACAAGTAAGGAGGTGGTGGTCAGAAAGAGGGAAAGGTGAGTTTGTGAAGTTTGAGATAGTGCATCGATAGCTGAAAAACAGATCAAGGGAGTGACCATCTTTGTGAGTGGGAGAGTCAGTCCTTTGTGACAGGCTGAAAGAGGAAGTGAGTTGAAGAAGTTGTTTTGCAGAGGAGGCAGTGGGATTATTAACAGGAAGGTTGAAGTCACCGAGAATGAGGGCAGGGGTATCTGAGGAAAGGAAGTAAGTTAGACAGGCAGCAAAGTGATCTAGAAATAGAGTTGCGGAGCCAGGGGGGCAGTATATGACTGCAACGCGTAAAGAGAGGGGAGAGAATAAGCGAATCATGTGTGTTTCGAATGAAGAAAATGTGAGGGAAGAGAGGGGCTGTATTTGTTGAAAGGTGCAACAAGAGGAAAGTAAAATATCAACATCACCTCCTTGTCTATTGTCAGACCTAGGCTGAAGTGGAGACCCCCATGTGACAGTGCAGCAGAGAAAGCAGTGTATGAAGGAGAGAGCCAGGTTACTGTGAGAGCCAGAAGATTGAGAGAGTGGGAGATAAAGAGGTCATGGATAGAAGTGAGCTTGTTGCAAACAGAGCGAGAGTTCCAAAGTGCGCATGTGAAGGGGGTGGTGGCTTTAGATGCAAGAGGAATGAGATTAAGGTTACCAGAGTTTTGTTTCTGAAGTCTATTGAAGGGCACACATGGGTGTGCAGGGCAAGGAAGTTGTGGGGGACCAGGATTAGGGGAGATGTTGCCAGCCGCTAGTATGAGCGAGAGGGAGACTGACATGAGATGAGATGCGGATTTGCAGTAGTGAGACTGTTTTTGTGATTAGTTGCAAGGGGGAGAGAGAGTCTTTAGGAATGTGTGAAGTTCATGAATACAAAAGTAAGGTGAGGTTAAGAGAGATGGGCTAATGAGCAGTGCAGGTGGTGAGGGGTAAGGATTAAATGAGTAAAGTAGTTTTTTATAGAGACAAAAGGTGGCAAAAAGAGATATTAAGATATTTTGAATTTTTTACAAAATAGTGAAACAGTGTATAAAACTCACTAAAAACTGAACGTGCCTTATCCAATCCTTGTTCAATAGTACTGCATACACATGAATACTCCTGAACTTACTTTTCTGTTTTTCAGCAAAGGATGCAAAAAAAAAAGAAAATTTGATAATAGAAGTACCTTTGAAAGTTGTTTAAAATTGTACGTTCTATCTGAATCATGAAAGAAAAAATGTGGGTTTTCTATCTCTTTAATAGAATGTTTTGAGTGTGCAACACTGTGAATAAAGCATTTACAGGTGCTTGATACAAGTATGGATACCTCTATCAATATGTTAATATCCTTTCCCCTCAGAACAGCTTTATTGCTTATTGGAAAGCTTCCATATATGTCTCAAAATGTGTGCAGTTGGATATTGCACCATTCTTCAAGAAAAAAAAGCCTCCAGTTTGTTGAGTGATGAATGTGGCCTACTTCCTACTCAATGCTCCATAAAGGTTCAATAATTCTTAGATCTGGTGATTAAGGAGGCTATGGAAAGTGTTTATGAAATTATTTTTTAATTTATGTAGCACAGTCCATTGAGGCATTATTATCCTGAAATATGGAAATCAGTGCTGCACCGTAGGGTGCACCCAGCCTTGTAAAATAGCCTCATTCCTTGGCCTCCATATTGCTATTTTGATAGTTCATTAGACCTAGTGACACCCACAAGATATTCATATGGATCTCCAACCACGTTTAGCATTTGTAGGTGGAAAGAATCCCTTTGCTTTTGCACATCTGGATGAAGGAAATAGAAATATATCAGGTTATGTGACTTTGTATAATGATAGTGAATACTGTTGGCTTCCAGCCGAAACAATGCCATAAGGGGTCCTACATTGTCACATTCAAAATGTACATTTTTTTGTTAAGACTGAGGACCAGATGAGCTAAAGCTTCTTGCTCTGGCAAGATTATCTAACAAGTCTCATCAGTACTGTAAGGTCCCTCAAAGAAGTTAAGAACGCAGATTTTAGCTTGAGAGCAGTTTATCTAGCTATGCAGGGTTCTGGAGGTGAAGGTGAGACACATGCATTGCATTATAATGTTTAAAAAATAAAGATTTCTCTCCATGGCATAGAGTTTTTGTTCATTAGGCCCTAAATCCCAGAGCTACTGATTAAAGATTGTGTTAATATTTGAGGATGAACTTTGGTGTCATTTAGAAATGATCTTCTGAATGGAGGTGGTTTAAGACCACAAAATCAGGGTACAGACTGTGGACCTAATCTGGACCTAATCTTCTAACACCTATACCTAGATTTATTTATTTATTTAAGCTCCTTCCCCCTTTACCACTCTCCTTGCACTGCACAGTATAACAAAGAAACACCCTGCAAATTCAGGGTACCTGGAACCTTTAAGATATGGGGGTACTACAGTAGGAAATGTGGGTTCCTTTTTACTTTTGTGATTAACAATTTGTGACCTCTGTTCCTATTTGCCAATGCAGTGTGCCCTTGTGTGACATGTGCTGTGATTGGACTACATTGGTAGTGGAAAGTGGACTGTTACAAGATAGATGCAGCACCTTTGATTATAATGGAACTGATCTTACAGAAACTTTTTGGCCTCTCTCTCAACTAATTCTGAGCAGAAAGGGATAGAACATTGCTCAGACAACTTTTCTTACATTTGGCAAAAAGCTTCTAAAGGGTACAAAGATCCTAACAAGCCCGCTTTATGCAGGATTGTTACAGATTAGAAGCACTCCAATACCTTTATAAATGCCCCCATAGCCTTGTCCCTAATCTACTCCGATCCCACATATGTAACACCTAGATTTGCCTCTTCACACCCACACTCACCATAACTCCATCAATCCTGATTTCACCTTATCCCTGGATTGTCATGATTCTACTCCCTAAGTCCCAACTTCCTGGTTCCAGACAGTTCACAGTTCAATGTATTTCTGGTTCCAGTATAGAGTTTATGGGAAATTTTAGGAGGTATGTGGTTAAAACACACGGTTTTAAATGAACAAAAAAAAATATGAGTTTGGTGTCATTTTTATGCACACCGGGCTTTACAAATCCCCACATAGCAATATAAAAAGATACAAAACAAAATGTGTTTATTTATTGTCAATTATTATGCCTACCAGATCATATAAATATATGTTTTATGCACATTTTCTTTTTGCTCTCAAGCCTTTGTGTTTAGACCATCAATTATATTTCTTTATTTTGATGTCATGCGATGATAATGTTCAATAAAAACTATAGGTTATTAAACAGAAAATACATTCTAAAATACATCACATTATATTTTACTACCTTGGGGACAGTTCTAGCAATGCAACATATAATTTAGCTTGCTTTATGTATATATTGTTTGTTTTTTTCAGACCTGTACCAGAGAGCTGAATGTGCTGAAACATTGTAAAGTTATTGGGTGTTAGGAATACATAAGTAAAAATCTTCCTGCAGCAGTGGAAGCATAACTCCTAGTTTAGTAGGCTCCTGAAATATTAATCAACCATGCCAATGTAAATAATATATGATATAAACTATGCAGAACGTATTGGCAAAGTTTTATGTTCTGTTCACAATTGCAATGCATTAATGCTTTATAATCACCCAAAACACAGTGGAATCGTATTAAAGGGAACTAAACACTAGCTTTACCAGGGGAGTCCTATGGTTACAGTGGATTTTTTTAATTATATTTTCAGGGCCAATGAACAGATTTTATAAGTTGCATTCTTTGTAGCAATTTTTTTTTTCTCTATATAAAGAAGACTTCACATGAGGATATACAATCACCAGCTACTTTATTAGGTACACCTTGCTAGTATCGGGTTTTGCCTTCAAAACTGCCTTAATTCTTTGTGGCATAGATTCAAAAAGGTGTTGGAAACATTCCTCAGAGATTTTAGTCCATATTGCTGCACATCCATGATGCGAATCTCCCATTCCACCACATCCCAAATGTGCTCTATTGGATTGAGATCTGGTGACTGTGGAGGCCATTTGAGTACAGTGAACTCATTGTCATGTTCAAGAAACCAGTTTGAGATAATTTGAGCTTTGTGGCATGGTGCATTATCCTGCTTTAAGTAGCCATCAGAGGATGGGTACACTGTAGTCACAAAGGAATGGACATGGTCAGCAACAATACTCAGATAGGCCTTGTCATTTAAACGATGCTCAATTTGTACTAAAGGGCCTAAAGTGAGCCAAGAAAATATCCCTCACACCATTATACCACCACCACCAGCCTGAACCTACAAGGCAGGATGGATCCATACTTTCATGTTGTTTATGCCAAATTCTGACCCTTCTATCTGAATAATGCAGCTGAAATTGAGACTCATCAGACCAGGCAACGTTTTTCCAATCTTCTATTGTCCAATTTTGGTGAGCCTGTGAGAATTGTAGCCTCAGTTTCCTGTTTTTAGCTGACAGGAGTGGCACCCGGTGTGGTCTTCTACTGCTGTAGCCCAACTGCTTCAAGGTTCTAAGTGCTGTGCATTCAGAGATGATATTCTGCATACCTTGGTTGTAACAAATGGTTATTTGAGTTACTGTTGCCTTTAATCTCGAACCAGTCTGCCCATTCTTCTCTGACATCAACAAGGCATTGTCATCCACACAACTGCCACTCACTGGATATTTTCTCTTTTTCAGACCATTCTCTGTAAACCCTAGAGATGGCTGTGCAGGAAAATCCCAGTAGATCAGTAGATTTTGAAATACTCAGACTAGCCCATCTGGCACCAACAACCATGCCATGTTCAAAGAAATAAAGTGCTTTTAATTCTATACTGTACAATGGGGCCTCTCTAATCTATATTATAGCCTCAAAAAGCCTGTATGGGCCCCTATTTCACACCCTTGATGACAATTTAGTTAGGCGATCACACTAACAGCAGTGGTCAGATGGCTATTTTCAGTATTATTTACTAACATTTTAGCAAAAAGTATACTTTGTTTTTTACAGTCTTTGCTGCAGCAATTTCACATGCCATGCATTATGATTATAATAATGGTATATTGTAAATCTGCTCGACCTGCTGAAAAGAAAAAAAAAACATAATTTGTGTGGGTCACTCACTGAAATTTGAGTAACAGGGTTAAATGTAGATAGCAATAAAAGCTCAGCTCAACATGAGATCATGTGACTTGAAATGTCTGACTTTGACAAGTTTGTTGATGGCTGACTTTCACTAATAAGTATTTTCAACTGATTTTAACGAACTTGAACTATGCAAGTGGGTTATAAAGAACTACTTTAAAACTAATTTGCATTTTGAGAATACTAGGTCTAATTCTGTTCACAGATGGTACATACTTATAACTGTAAATTGACACGAAAATCTCAGTGTATTTTGAGTTTTTCACAGCTAGGCAGTGCTAGTTTATGTGTGCCATATAGAGAGCTATTTGATTGGCTAAAATGCAAGTCTGTCAAAAGATAGAGATTTTAGTCTTGAAAGGCTTGTGTGTATAAGTAATATTGAGTCTTTGTTTTTAAATTTCCTGGGAAGGGGCTTCTTTCAAACTGCTGGTGAGAGTGTTCCATAGAGATCAAGTGGAATGGCTGTAAGCTCCAAACCCATTTTTGGTGAATTCTTGGCGAGCTTGACCACTGATTGTGCAAAGCTTTGTAAGATAGCAGGCCTATCTCGAATTGTATGCTCCATATGATTGGCAACCAGTGCAGTGCACAAAGTGGAGGATGGTTGTCACATGGCAGAATGTTGTCCAGTAAGCAGCCTTTCTGCAGAATTTTGTCCCAACATAGACCTAGTTTCCATTGAGGTGGTAAAGTTTGGAAACTGTTGTTAAAAACATTTATCTCCATTAAAGTCTATGGAGAAGTTTTATGTTACCACCAGTTTCCAAACTTTACCACCTTAATGGAAACTAGGCCTAAGAGTGATGGAATCATTTTTTCTGGGAGATAGTAAAGTACATTGCAATAGTTCAAAGCATAGATGATTGTGGGAAGATCCTCTGCAGGAATTAGGGGGTCGATCCGATATAAATCGTCGCCCGCAAAAGCCGGCGACGCCAATATCTGCGCGGGTTTGGTATCACATATACGGCGTAACCTAGAAGTTACGCCCGTATATTTCTGCCGTCGCCCGCAGTTTTTTGGGCCATAGGCAGGTATACCAAACCCGCGCAGTTTGGTATCCAATATGCAGCGTAAGGACTTACGTGGCGAAAATGGAGAAAACTTACTCCATTTTCACCTCGCCACAAAAAGCAGCCGTAAGAAGCCTTACGCTGACTATTGGAGCCCCGTAACTTCCTAAACTGGCTGCTAAAATAAACCTAACACCTAACGCATGCGCAATGTCTATCTCCCTGTCAACCGCGATCTGCTAAAATAAACCTAACACCTAACGCATGCGCAATGTCTATCTCCCTGTCAACCGCGATCCCCCCCCCCGAAATCCCTAATAAAGTTATTACCCCCTAAACCGCCACTCCCGGACCCCGCCGCCATCTACATAAACTAACCCCCTACTGTGAGCCTCTAAAACCGCCGCCATCTACCTTATCTATCCCCTAATCTGACCCCTTACACCGCCGCCACCTATATAAAAATTATTAACCCCTAATCTAATCCCCCTATACCGCCGCCAGCTATATTAATATTATTAACCCCTAATGTAAGCCCCTTACACCGCCGCCATCTCTATTAAAATGATTAACCCCTAATTTAATCTACCTACCCCGCCGCCAGCTATATTATCTATATTAACCCTAAGTATATTATAGTTAATATAGGTATTGCATTATATATATTAACTATATTAACCCTAATTATATTAGGGTTAATATAGTTAATATAGTTACTATAGTATTTATATTAACTATATTAACTCTATCTAACCCTAACACCCCTAACTAAATTTATATTAAATTAATCTAATTCATTTATAAACTAAAATATTCCTATTTAAATCTAAATACTTACCTATAAAATAAACCCTAAGATAGCTACAATATAATTAATAATTACATTGTAGCTATGTTAGGGTTAATATTTATTTTACAGGTAAATTGTTAATTATTTTAACTAGGTATAATAGATATTAAATAGTTATTAACTATTTAATATCTACCTAGTTAAAATAATTACCCAATTACCTGTAAAATAAATCCTAACCTAAGTTACAAATACACCTACACTATCAATAAATTTAATAAACTACAAACATCTATCTAAAAATACAATTAAATTAACTAAACTAAATTACAAAAAAAAACAAACACTAAATTACAAAAAATAAAAAAAAGATTACAAGATTTTTAAGCTAATTACACCTATTCTAAGCCCCCTAATAAAATAATAAACCCCCAAAATAAAAAAATTCCCTGCCCTATTCTAAATTAAACAAATTTCAAAGCTCTTTACCTTACCAGCCCTTAAAAGGGCCTTTTGTGGGGCATGCCCCAAAGAATTCAGCTCTTTTGCATACAACAAATACAATCCCCCCCCCATTACAACCCACCACCCACATACCCCTATTCTAAAACCACCCAAACCCCCCTTAAAAAAGCCTAACACTACCCCCCCCTGAAGATCTCCCTACCTTGTCTTCACCACACCGGGCCGAACTCCTGATCCGATCCGGGCGATGTCTTCCTCCAAGCGGCAAAGAAGAATTCTTCCTCCGGCAATGTCTTCCTCCAAGCGGCAAAGAAGAATTCTTCCTCCGGCGACGTCTTCCTCCAAGCGGCAGCAAAGTCTTCATTCTTCCGGCGGCATCTTCAATCTTCTTTCTTCGCTCCGCCGCCGCGGAGCATCCATCCTGGCCGACTGCTGTACTTGGAATGAGGTACCTTTAAATGACGTCATCCAAGATGGCGTCCGCCGAATTCCGATTGGCTGATAGGATTCTATCAGCCAATCGGAATTAAGTTAGAAAAATCTGATTGGCTGATTGAATCAGCCAATCAGATTCAAGTTCAATCCGATTGGCTGATCCGAACAGCCAATCAGATTGAGCTCGCATTCTATTGGCTGATCGGAACAGCCAATAGAATGCGAGCTCAATCTGATTGGCTGATTGGATCAGCCAATCGGATTGAACTTGAATCTGATTGGCTGATTCAATCAGCCAATCAGATTTTTCTAACTTAATTCCGATTGGCTGATAGAATCCTATCAGCCAATCGGAATTCGGCGGACGCCATCTTGGATGACGTCATTTAAAGGTACCTCATTCCAAGTACAGCAGTCGGCCAGGATGGATGCTCCGCGGCGGCGGAGCGAAGAAAGAAGATTGAAGATGCCGCCGGAAGAATGAAGACTTTGCTGCCGCTTGGAGGAAGACGTCGCCGGAGGAAGAATTCTTCTTTGCCGCTTGGAGGAAGACATCGCCGGAGGAAGAATTCTTCTTTGCCGCTTGGAGGAAGACATCGCCCGGATCGGATCAGGAGTTCGGCCCGGTGTGGTGAAGACAAGGTAGGGAGATCTTCAGGGGGGGTAGTGTTAGGCTTTTTTAAGGGGGGTTTGGGTGGTTTTAGAATAGGGGTATGTGGGTGGTGGGTTGTAATGGGGGGGGGGGATTGTATTTGTTGTATGCAAAAGAGCTGAATTCTTTGGGGCATGCCCCACAAAAGGCCCTTTTAAGGGCTGGTAAGGTAAAGAGCTTTGAAATTTGTTTAATTTAGAATAGGGCAGGGAATTTTTTTATTTTGGGGGTTTATTATTTTATTAGGGGGCTTAGAATAGGTGTAATTAGCTTAAATATCTTGTAATCTTTTTTTTATTTTTTGTAATTTACTGTTTGTTTTTTTTTGTAATTTAGTTTAGTTAATTTAATTGTATTTTTAGATAGATGTTTGTAGTTTATTAAATTTATTGATAGTGTAGGTGTATTTGTAACTTAGGTTAGGATTTATTTTACAGGTAATTGGGTAATTATTTTAACTAGGTAGATATTAAATAGTTAATAACTATTTAATATCTATTATACCTAGTTAAAATAAGTAACAATTTACCTGTAAAATAAATATTAACCCTAACATAGCTACAATGTAATTATTAATTATATTGTAGCTATCTTAGGGTTTATTTTATAGGTAAGTATTTAGATTTAAATAGGAATATTTTAGTTTATAAATGAATTAGATTAATTTAATATAAATTTAGTTAGGGGTGTTAGGGTTAGATAGAGTTAATATAGTTAATATAAATACTATAGTAACTATATTAACTCTATTAACCCTAATATAATTAGGGTTAATATAGTTAATATATATAATGTAATACCTATATTAACTATAATATACTTAGGGTTGATATAGATAATATAGCTGGCGGCGGGGTAGGTAGATTAAATTAGGGGTTAATCATTTTAATAGAGATGGCGGCGGTGTAAGGGGCTTACATTAGGGGTTAATAATTTTAATATAGATGGCGGTGTTAGGGGCTCACTTTAGGGGGTTATAGATATAATATAGCTGGCGGCGGGGTACGGGAGCGGCGGTTTAGGGGTTAATAGCTTTTTTATTGTTAGGATAGTGAGGGGGGATAGCGGATAGAGGGTTAGACAGTGCGGGCTATGTTAGGGAGGCGTGTTAGACAGTGCGGGTGTTTTAGACTTTAGTCAGGTTTTATAGGCGCCGGCAGTTTCTAACGTGCCGCAAGTCACTGGCGACGCCAGAAATTTGTACTTACGCAGATTTCTGGACATCGCTGGTTTATCCGACTTACGGCACGTTAGCATCTGACGGCGACATATATGGGATGGCTCGAGTTGCGAGCTGAAACTGCGGGCGACGCCGGTTCCCTCGCTTGCGCCGCAAACTGCGATCTATATCGGATCGCGCCCTAGGTGCTTGATCCTGGCTATGTTCTTTAAAGCACTGGTTTTAAAATCTGTCCTCAGGCCTCATTAACAGTACACATCTTGAGGACAAGGCTGGATTGGCCTACCGGGATACCAGGAGATTTCCCAGTGGGTTGCAGCAGCTGGGGCTGGAAAGCTACAATTAAAAGGGGTGATTAATGGATGTAATTGGGTTGTAGGGAGCCTATATAACAACAATCTGGTACTTTTATTTAATACACAGTAATATAATGTAACTCTGAATATAAATATTGGGGGAAGTAGTATCCCAGTAATCCCCTTTGAGAAAAATGGGGCTCATCAGAAAGTAAGGCTGGTCTTCCTATTTTTCCAGGGCTGTTTTTTATTCCCAGTCCGCCCCTGCTTGAAGTTATCTGAACTAGAGCACAGGTGAAATAATCAGCTGATTAGTAAAACATTAAAAACAGTTATTTTACCTGCTCTCATCCAAGGTAATCCTCAAAACATGGCCTGTTGGGAAGTCCAGAGGACAGGTTTGAAAACCAGTGCTTTAAAGTGATGGTAAATTCAACTATACATTAGTTAAAGGGACAGTCTACAATATAATTTTTATTGTTTTAAAAGATAGATAATCCCTTTATTACCAATTCCCCAGTTTTGCATAACTAACACAGTAAAGTCCAAATTAAACTTTCATGATTCAGATAGGGCATGTAATTTTAAACAACTTTCTAATTTACTTTTATCATCAAATTTGCTTTGTTTTCTTGTTATTCTTAGTTGAAAGCTAAACCTAGGTAGTCTCATATGCTAATTTTTAAGCCCTTGAGACAGCCTCTCATCTGAATGCATTTGACAGTTTTTCACATCTAGAGGGCGGTAGCTCATGTGTTTCATATAGATAGCACTTTGCTCGTGCACGTGAAGTTATTTAAGAGTCAGCATTAATTGCCTGAAATGCAAGTCTGTCAAATGATCTGAGATAAGGAGGCAGTCAGCAGAAGCTTATATACAAGGTCATTTCAGAGGTAAAAAGTATATTTCTATAACAGTAAATAAAGGGATTATCTATCTTTTTAAACAATAAAATTTTTGCTGTTTACTATCCCTTTAATATACCTTTTACCTCTGTGATTAACTTGTATCTAAGCATCTGCTGACAGCCCCCTGATCACAAGACTTTGTATTTATTATTTATTGACTTGCAGTTAGTACTGTGTTGTGATAACTCTTAAATATCTCCCCGGGTGTGAACACACTATTTATATGGCCCACATGAACTAGCAGTCTCCTGTTTTGAAAAGCAAATAAAAAAAGCATTTGAGAAATTTAGAGGTTTAAATGTTATAAAGTATATTAATATAACAATGTTGGTTGTGCAAAGCTGGGGAATAATAGTAAAGGCGTTCTCTATCTGTTCCTGAATTACTCAATATAAGCACAATGATGCTTGTGCTTTTTTTAAATAAACTTTTTTCATACAAAATCTTAATTAATAAATCTGCTCCATTACCTGTGCCCGGATGCCTCTGTGTGAAGATGTCAGTGATCTCTATTTAACCTTTTAAAGCCGTTATGCCGTTCTATTCCGTCATAATTAGACTGGGCTTTAAAGCCGTTATGACGGAATAGAACGTCATAGCTAACGGCTGTCCTGAAGCCTTCTGTGCTGTCTTGATCGCGGTCTTGGGGGCGTTCCTAGGGTTGTAGGGACGCCCCCCAGACGCAATCCAATAATTGAAATCTCGCAATCGTATGCACGATCGCGTGGTTTCAATTTGTCTACATCAGAACAGTTGTTCCGATGTAGGCACTTTAGCCCTGACAGAAAAGGGTTAATTGGCAGGTGCATCATCTAATATAGACTGTACCATACACCCTATGTAAATCTAGTATAAGCACACCCCATGCTTGGAGTTTTGAAGCCGCGACAACACAACTTCAACTGCGCAAGTGCAGTTGTAGCTACAATCTCGCCGCTGCTTATAGTAAACAGTGAATATTCCTGTCAGTTGAAGTTGTATTGTCGCTTATTCAAAACTCCAAGCATGAGATGTACTTATACTAATTTACATAGGGCGTATGGTGCAGTCCCTATTGGATAATGCACCTGTCAATCAAGTAGAGATCACTGACATCTTCACACTGAGGCAGCCGGGCAACAGGTAATGGAGCAGATTTAGAAATTAAGATTTTATATAAAAAAAAAACACAAGCATCATTGTGTCCAGGGCCGGACTGGGAATAATAAGCAGCCCTGGAAAATTTAGAGACCAGCCCTATTTTCTGGTTACTCAGTATTATGTGCACAGCACATTTTTCTCAAAGTGGAGTACAGGGATACTCATTCCCCCAATATTTTGTTTCGGAATTATATTATATTATTTTGTTTTAAAAAAAGTTCCAGATTGTTATTATATGCACTATAAAGCCCACTCGCATCCATAAATTTCCCCTTTAAATAGTAGCTTTCCAGCCCCAGCTGCTGCAGCCCACCGGGAAATCTCCTGGTATCCTGGTAGGCCAATCCGGCCTTGATTGTGTCTTATATTAAGGTAAACAGGCGTACCTCAGAAATATTGCATGATCGGTTCCAGACCACCGCAGTAAAGCAAATAGTCACATTATTTTTTTTTCCCAGTGCATATAAAAGTTAGGTTTACACTATACTGTAGCAAAAGCATTATGTCTAAAAAAAACAAGTACATACCTTATTAAAAAAAATACTAACCATTATCTGAGCCACTAGTGAATCATAATCTTTTTGCTGGTGGTGTTTGTGTCTATGTATGTGTATGTATGTATGTATATATATATATATATATATATATATATATATATATATATATATATATATATAATGTACTGTGTATATATGCCATGGTTTAGTATGTGTATTTAAGGGAAAAAAAACACTTTCCAAGTTACTTCTGTGATAAAATTTGCTTCATTCTTTTGGTATCATTTGTTGAAGGGTAAAGCTAGGAAGGTTCATAGGAGTTCAGGAACATTCTCTTTACCAGTGTATGGCTGCAGTGTTTACAGCAATGTTTCTAGCAATATTATAGATTGCTGCAAACACTGTACAGTAGAGTGCTATAAACATACGCACAAACCAACTTTTTTTTTTACTCTCCTCAATGGATGCCAAAAGAATGAAGCAAATTTAAAAAAAAAAAGGAAATTGGAACTTTTTTTTTTTTTAAATTGCGCTCTCTCTCTTAATAATGTGTTTACATTTGGCGTTACTGTGCCTTTTTTAAGAATCTAAGATGCAGCTGCAAATAAAACAACCCATAAACTGTCTATAAGAGATTAGGGCACCATTGTAAAAAAATGTTTTGCAAGTTCAACTTGTCCTGTTTCCAATCAAGTTGTGATTGCACAATCTAACTGACTTACTGCATTTTCAATTGATCTCAAGTAAGTAATTGGGGCAGTATTGAACCTAGAACACAATTCAACTTGAGTCTGTCTAAAGTGTTCATTGCTTGTACAAAATATGACCAAACCTGCAGCAAGTTACAAAATGAACTATTTAAGCCCTCTAATGTGTTCATACTAATGGATGTATAAGCCATATGTCTTTTGTTAAAGCTTTGCATTGCTAATATTTCCCCCCTATAGCAACCTAGGAATCTATATAGCTGTTACTACACAGATCTTATGTGTATAGTGGTCTAGACTGGAGTTTAACACACACCTACTGAATTCTTACTAAACATGGTATGTTAAAACGGCAAAAATTATATTGTTTTGTGTATAGAATGAAATGCACTTGTGATGGAATTCCCATAATTACTTTTATTCTTTTATTGATTTAAAAAAAATAAAAACTATTAATTAAAATACAGGTGGCCCTCGTTTTACAACGGTTCAATTTACACCGTTTCAGAATAACAACCTTCTTTTTCAGTCATGTGACTGCTATTCAAAAGCATTGAGAAGCAGTGCATTTATTAAAATAACCAGTAGGTGGAGCAGTCTACTTGTGTTGCAGCAAAGCCAAGCAAGCTGAAATTAATCAGTTTAACCAGACCTGAGCTATCGAGCAGATTTCAAAGGAACAAGATCTTCCTGCCTATAAATCAGTCCAGATTGGAATGCATAGAAATAACTGTTTGCAGAAAAATGCAAGTGAAGTCTGTGTTGTGTGATTATTTTATTAGGTTTATAATGCTGTTTAGCAAATGTTTTTGTTCATTTAACTTAGTTTAATTATATATTCTGTGTTGTGTGGTTATTTTATTAGGTTCATAATGCTGTTTAGCATTTAAAGTCTTCATTTCAAAGCTTTAAAAATAATGTATTAGGTGTTACTTATGACAATTTTGAGAGGGGCCTGGAACCTATCTCCCTTACTTCCCATTGACTTACATTATAAACTGGGTTTCAATTTACAACAGTTTCGATTTACAACCATTCCTTCTGGAACCTAACCCCCGGCGTAAACTGAGGACTACCTGTAATAGAAACAAATATAAGTCTTAATTGTTATTCTGCAGTTTTAGTTTCTGGGCAACATGGTAATACAGACAAATACATATGTACTGACTGGCTGCACACAGTGATTTTTTGTGACATTTAGGGATAATGAAGCCGTTGGTTGGTTGCATTATATGATAAAAGGGCAGGCTGTTTATTGACAACTATTTTTTTCATGTAACACAAAACTATCTGCAATGTTAAGACATTCTTTTAGGCACAGGAAATCCAAAACATTTATTTCATTATTCTGATAGAGCCTATCATTTTAATCAACTTTCCAATTTACTTTTATTTTCTAATTTGTTTAGTTCTCTTGTTATCATTTGTTGAAAAGCATACCTAGGTAGGCTCAGGAGCTGGGAGCTAGCCGCTAATTGGTGGCTGCACATATGTTTATTGTCATTGGCTTACTAATGTGTTCAGCTAGCTCACAGTAGCGCATTGCTGCTCTAAACAAAGGATACTGAGGGAATGAAGCAAAATTATAATAAATGTGAATTTGAAAGTTATTTTAAAATGTAAGTGTGTTTCATGTCCCTTTAAATATATAATATGTAGGGGGTGGCCTATCACATTTGTACCAGAAAATGTCATTCTCATGTCATTCTCATATCAAAGTCCTTTGTAAAGTCTTGATTTAAAGGGATTTTTTTTTTTGTTTGTTTTTGTGATTCAGACAGAGCATACAATTTAAAAAAAAAAACAACTTTCCAGTTAACTTCTTTTATCAAATTTGCTTCGTTACCATGATATTCTGTGTTGAAGAGATACCTAGGTAGGCATCTGGAGCACTTAATGGAAGGAAATAGTGCTGCCATCTAGTGCTCTGGCTAATGTATAACATTCTTATAAAACTACTGCCATATAATGCTCCAAACACGGCCACGCTCCTAAGCTTGTGTCCCTTCTTTTCAACAAAAGATACCAAGAGAACTTTGAAAATAATCAAAGTAAATTAAAAAGATTTTTAAAGGAACATGAAACACAAAATATTCCTTTCATTATTCAGATAGAGCATAAATTTCTATACAAGTTTCACTTTTATTTCAATTATCAATTTTGCTTCATTCTCTTGGTAACCTTTCTTTAAAGGGACAGTTTACTCAAAATTTTGCTCCCCTTTAATTTGTTCCCAATGATCCACTTTACCTGCTGAAGTGTATTAAATTGTTTACAAGTATTGCCATTACCCTTATATTGTCATTTGAAATAGTTGATTTAGCCTGTGGTATCCACACCTATTCTGAAAGTTTGTGGCCGCAGGTCCAAGCTATAGATAAGCTTTGTAAACACAGCCAGCAGAATAAATTACACTCCCAGTGGGATATAGCAGAGATAGGGTAATAAAATGTTGATTTTCCATTGTTCTCCCCAAGTACTGGGGATTGTTTTATGGACAGATATAAGATAAAGAAGCATGTATATGTACACAATGTGATATAGTAATGATATCTGATTATACCTACAAGCTCAACCCATTTTATTAGGTTGTGGCTTCAAAACACAAAATCAGAGCTTTAATATACACAAATAAGCCTTAAAAAGCAAATTTTCATATTTTTTTTACTCTGCAGTTGGTAAAAAAAGTAATTGTAAACACATTAAGGGAAAAACTATTTAACAGTATACTGTCCCTTTAAAGGGACACTAAACGCTAATTTTTTTCTTTAATGATTCAGATAGACCATGCAATTTTAAGCAACTTTCTCATTTACTCTTATTGTCAATTTTTCTTCGTTCTCTTGCTATCTTTATTTAAAAAGCAGGAATGTGATGCATAGGAGCCGGACCATTTTTGATTGAGAACCTGGGTTATGATTGCTTATTGGTGGGTAAATGTCAGCCTCCAATAAGCAAGCGCTATCCATGGTGCTGAACTTAAAATGGGCTGGCTGCTAAGATTTACATTCATTATTTTTAAATAAAGATAGCAAGAGAACAAAGAAAAATTGATAAAAGGAGGAAATTAGAAAGTTGCTTAACATTGCATCTGAATCATGAAAGAAAACATTTGGGTTCAGTGTCCCTTTAAGGAGCAGCAATGCACTACTGGGAACTAGGTGAACCCATTGGTAAGCCAATCCCAAAAGGCATATATGTGCAGCCACCAATCAGCAGCTAGCCATAAGCTCCTGAGCCTACCTAAGTGTGCTTTTTAACAAAGGATTCCAAGAGAATTAAGCAAATTAGATAATAGAAATAAATAAGATTAAATTTGCATGCTCTATCTGAATCAAAAAAAGAAAAAATGTGGGTTTCATGTCTCTCTAAAATTGTTTGCTCTATCCAAACCATTAAAGAAAACGGGTTTCATGTTCCTTTAAGGAGCATTAAACAATTATATATTTTGCAATATAAAGTAAATATTGTTGTACCGAGAAGATATAACACCATGTTGCCCAGCCACCTTTTCAAAAATACTGTTTTGCTGGCAGTATAGCCAATCCATTCAGATGCTGTAAGTAAAAGCTGTGAACCTAAGAGAGAGTGCTTGAGTGTGTAAAAAGTCCTGGGACTCATCTGCTGATTTGCTGATAGGTACAACTAACACAGTCAAAAGTTTGCTTTAAAAAAGAATAAAAAACAGAGGCGCCACCATTGCCTAATATCGCCAGTACAGGTAAAATGAGCAGCAATATGAGAATGTGAATACTCACAAACATAAAGCACCCCACTGGTGCTAGTAGAGCAGACTGACACTTCTCAGTGGTTCAGCACACTGTATCCAAAGCGCAGAGACAGTCAGGAATCCTCTGACACTCCAATGTATATGTGCCTATGGATAAAGGAAAAAGCAACACGACATGGCCCAATATCATCAGGACAAGGGGAAAATAATACCAATTGCTTGCACTTACAAGATGGTGGGCACCTGCAGGTGCAATCTCAGCAAACTGGAGCCAAAACTTCGCCCAGTAGACTTAAAACAGCAATCCTCAACAGGAACCAGGATCAATGATATAATTTATCACAGGAGGTGATAAAAACACACACAATATCAAGTGTATAAAAGTATAAAAAGTCTTTATTAACACAGCAACGCGTTTCTCAGCCTGCTCAGGGCTGTTTCATCAGGCTATCTGAATAGCTATCTGATAGCCTGATGAAACAGCCCTGAGCAGGCTGAGAAACGCGTTGCTGTGTTATCAAAGACTTTTTATACTTTTATACACTTGCTATTGTGTGTGTTTTTATCACCTCCTGTGATAAATTATATCATTGATCCTGGTTCCTGTTGAGGATTGCTGTTTTAAGTCTACTGGGCTACATTTTGGCTCCAGTTTGCTGAGATTGCACCTGCAGGTGCCCACCATCTTGTAAGTGCAAGCAACTGGTATTATTTTCCCCTTGTCCTGATGATATTGGGCCATGTCGTGTTGCTTTTTCCTTTATCCATAGGCACATATACATTGGAGTGTCAGAGGATTCCTGACTGTCTCTGCGCTTTGGATACAGTGTGCTGAACCACTGAGAAGTGTCAGTCTGCTCTACTAGCACCAGTGGGGTGCTTTATGTTTGTGAGTATTCACATTCTCATATTGCTGCTCATTTTACCTGTACTGGCGATATTAGGCCATGGTGGCGCCTCTGTTTTTTATTCTTTTTTAGATTCCATACTACAGGATAGCCATCCTTTGACAGAGTGCAGCCTCAAACATCTGGGAACTGTCATTACCCTGGACTCATAGACTTTCACATTATCATTATTTGGTTTTGAATTGGTTTTATTATTTTTTCCAATCTATGTTTATATTCTAGTAATATATATATATATATATATATTTATATATATATATATATATATATATATATATATATTTTTTTTTACTATTATCATTTTCAGCATTGTGGTTACTTACTTATGTCCACATTTTAGATTTTTTAGGGTTTTATTAATAGTTTTATAATTGTTGCTATTATCATATTTCTAGATTTAGGCCTGGGTTTTTTTGTCGAGACATTACTAGCACTACCATATCACCTATTATATTGGAACTGAGGAAGCGCCCCCTAAGGGCGTGGTGTGTCCACTGAGTACACACCACTCTCTCCATACATACTAAAAGTTTGCTTTATTCAGCACAGGGATTTTTCCTGAAAAAAATAAATAAAAAAAGGATGACAATTATAAAACATTTTATTTTAGATGGTACAAAGAAACACATTGAGTATGGTGTCCCTTTAACTGCTAAACATGATTTGATGCCCAGTTTAGGGCTGGGGCCTTAGCTAAACAATATAAATTCATCTTTACAAACCTTAAAGGGACAGTTTTCTCTCCTTTAATTTGTTCCCAATGATCCACTTTACCTGCTGGAGTGTATTAAATTGTTTACAAGTATTTCCATTACCCTTTATATTAGCATTTGAAATAGTTTATTTAGCCTGTGGTATCCCCACCCATCCTTAAAGTTTTTGGCCTCAAGGCCAAGCTGTGTTAACACAGCCAGTAGAAAAAATTACACTCCCAGTGGGTTATAGAAGAGATAAGATAATAAAAATGTTAATTTTTCATAGTTCTCTCCAAGTATTGGTGATTGGTTTATGCACAGAAATAAGATAAAGAAGCAGACATATGTACACAATGTGATAAAGTAATGAGATCTGATTATACCTACATTTTATTAGGTTGTGGCTTCAAAACACAAACTCAGCTAATTCATATACACAAATTAACCTTAAAAAAGCAAATCTCATACATTTTATACTCTGCAGCCGGTAAAAAAAGTAATTGTTAACACATTAAGGAGAAAACAATTTTACAGTTTACTGTCCCTTTAAACTGCTATTGCTGCTACATGTTTTTTTATGTGCATTTAAAAGAGACATAAAGGTCAGAATGCAATTTTACGATACTTTTCAAACTAGTTCTTTAATCACATCCCCTTTGTTGAAAAGCATACCTAGATATGTTCAGGAGCGACAATGCACTACTGTGAGCTAGCTGGTGATTGGTGGCTATGCACATGTCTCTTGTAATTGGTTTACCACTTTTGCTATCAGCTAGCTTCCAGTAGTGCATTGGTGCTCTGAAGCTGACTTTAACTATGTGTTTAAGCCATTTGCAATAAATAGCGCAACAATTAAATGCTGTTACTTTGTTTACTTTTTTTTTTGCCCTTTTATTAAAATGTATATTATGTTGTTTTATGTAAGTTAACACATATAATTGTTTTTTTTATTCTTCCTTATTAAATTACATAATGTAATATACTGATTTTAATAAAAGTACAAGACAATTCTTCTTTTTGAATTCTCCTAGGAGAGCATACATAAGACCTTTAATTATTCAGGGGACTTATTACTGAACCAAACACAGTATTTTGGTTTATTGTTGCAAGAATTGCATTATTTATTAAAGCTTATTAATAATCTTTGTCAAGAAGGGAATATAGAGGAACTAGTTTTCTAGGCCCTCTCAAGGCCATTAATGCAAAGTATATTTAGTTTTCTTTTTTTAGATTGATGTCTTTTCAGCAGTATTCTCCATGTGTTAGATGACTTGTATTGTGCCAAATAGGCATATTTCCATTTGTGATACTTTCTCTGACATCTGGAGGCAAACATGACTGGTCTGCTGGTGCACATTTCCAGGCAGGGAAACGAAGTAATTACAAAATTCTATAACTTTATTTATAGCTGTAAGAAAAGCTGATGTCTTAAACCTACTTTACCAAACTTTAAAGTTAATTCTGTTTGGAACTAAAACTGCTTACTATTAATAGCGGTTAATAAAGATATAGTGTACTTTTTTGTTGAAATGTAATAAAACAGAATACATAAGAACATTAAAGGGATATAAAAGAGAAAATGCTAAAATATGTTAGAGCATTTTAGTATTGCACTGTGGTGTATATATAACTATGTGTTTAACTCCGACAAAGAGGTTAAGCACATAGTTTAAATCAGTTCCAGAGCAGCAATGCCCTACTAGTTGAACATATCTGCTGAGCCAATGACAAAAGGACAAATGTGTGTCGCCACCAGTCTCCAGCTAATTCATAGTTTTATGTTGCTGATTATGCTTTTCATCTAAGGATACCAAAAGAGCAAAGTAAATTTGATAATAGAAGTGAATTTAAAAGTATCTAAAAATAAAATCTTTTATCTGAATCATGCACGTTTAATTTGGATTTTCCTATCCCTTTAATTATTCAGGATTATTATGATTGAACCAAACATTGGCCTCTTTTTTTAAATGAATGTCTTGCAAAAAATAGTCACTAGCCGCAATATCCCAATATAAAAATTGCATAATTCAAAGAGATTTCATTTTCCAGCTGCCCCTCATCACAGATGCCACATGCAAGTTCAGCACCATTATAATCAAGTTTGATTGTCAAGAATACCAGCATCACAAAAATGCTCTAGAAACTTTACAAAAACTAAAATTGGAGGGAAAATTCACCATCTATAAAACAGTCCACTCTTATATGCACAAAAGAAAAATTTGAAAAAGTAAAAGATTAAAAAATAGATATGACATGACGTGGGCTATGGCATCTTTATAAATTCTGCATTAGGTGAAAAATCCCAGTCAGTCCCCTGGAAAAACATAATTTATGTAAGAACTTACCTGATAAATTCATTTCTTTCATATTAGCAAGAGTCCATGAGCTAGTGACGTATGGGATATACATTCCTACCAGGAGGGGCAAAGTTTCCCAAACCTTAAAATGCCTATAAATACACCCCTCACCACACCCACAATTCAGTTTAACGAATAGCCAAGAAGTGGGGTGATAAGAAAAAAGTGTGAAAGCATATAAAATAAGGAATTGGAATAATTGTGCTTTATACAAAAAAATCAAAACCACCACAAAAAAGGGCGGGCCTCATGGACTCTTGCTAATATGAAAGAAATGAATTTATCAGGTAAGTTCTTACATAAATTATGTTTTCTTTCATGTAATTAGCAAGAGTCCATGAGCTAGTGACGTATGGGATAATGATTACCCAAGATGTGGATCTTTCCACACAAGAGTCACTAGAGAGGGAGGGATAAAATAAAGACAGCCAATTCCTGCTGAAAATAATCCACACCCAGAATAAAATTTTAATGAAAAAACATAAGCAGAAGATTCAAACTGAAACCACTGCCTGAAGTACGTTTCTACCAAAAACTGCTTCAGAAGAAGAAAACACATCAAAATGGTAGAATTTAGTAAAAGTATGCAAAGAGGACCAAGTTGCTGTTTTGCAAATCTGATCAACCGAAGCTTCATTCTTAAACGCCCAGGAAGTAGAAACTGACCTAGTAGAATGAGCTGTAATCCTTTGAGGCGGAGTGTTACCCGACTCAACATAGGCATGATGAAATAAAGATTTCAACCAAGATGCCAAAGAAATGGCAGAAGCTTTCTGGTCTTTTCTAGAACCGGAAAATATGACAAATAGACTAGAAGTCTTTCGGAAAGACTTAGTAGCTTCAACATAATATTACAAAGCTCTAACAGCATCCAAAGAATGCAATGATTTCTCCTTAGAATTCATAGGATTAGGACATAATGAAGGAACCACAATTTCTCTACTAATGTTGTTAGAATTCACAACCTTAGGTAAAAAATTCAAAAGGAAGTTCGCAGCACCGCCTTATCCTGATGCAAAATCAGAAAAGGAGACTCACAAAAAAGAGTAGATAATTCAGAGACTCTTCTGGCAGAAGAGATGGCCAAAAGAAACAAAACTTTCCAAGAAAGTAATATAACGACCAAAGAATGCATGGGTTCAAAAGGAGAAGCTTGAAGAGCCCCCAGAACCAAATTCAAACTCCAAAGAGGAGAAATTGACTTAATGACAGGTTTTATACGAACCAAAGCTTGTACAAAACAATGAATATCAGGAAGATTAGCAATCCTTCTGTTAAAAAGAACAGAAAGAGCAGAGATTTGTCTTTCAAGAAACTTGCGGACAAACCTTTATCTAAACCATCCTGAAGAAATATAAGTCTTCCAGACTCTATAATATATCTCTCTAGATACAGATTTACGAGCCTGTCACATAGTATCAATCACAGAGTCAGAGAAACCTCTTTGACCAAGAATCAAGCGTTCAAACTCCACACCTTAAAATTAAGGTTTTGAGATCCTGATGGAAAAAAGAACCTTGAGACAGAAAGACTGGTCTTAACGGAAGAGTCCACAGCTGGCAAGAGGCCATCCGGACAAGATCCGCATACCAAAACCTGTGAGGCCATGCTGGAGCTACCAGCAGGACAAACGAGCATTCCTTTAGAATATTAGAGAATACCCTTGGAAGAAGAACTAGAGGCGGAAAGATATAGGCAGGATGACACTTGTAAGGAAGAGATAATGCATCCACTGCCTCCGCCCGAGGATCCCTGGATCCGGACAGATACCAGGGAAGTTTCTTGTTTAGATGAGAAGCCATCAGATCTATTTCTGAGAGTTCCCACATTTGAACAATCTGAGGAAATACCTCTGGGTGAAGACCATTCGCCCAGGTGCAACGTTTGGCGACTGAGATAATCCGCTTTCCAATTGTCCATACCTGGGATATGAACCGCAGAGATTAGACAGGAGCTGGATTCCGCCCAAACCAAAATTCGAGATACTTCTTTCATAGCCAGAGGACTGTGAGTCCCTCCTTGATGATTGATGTATGCCACAGTTGTGACATTGTCTATCTGAAAACAAATGAACAACTCTCTCTTCAGAAGAGGCCAAGACTGAAGAGCTCTGAAATTGCACGGAGTTCCAAAATATTGATCGGAAATCTCACCTCCTGAGATTCCCAAACCCCTTGTGCCGTCAGATACCCCCACACAGCTCCCCAACCTGTAAGACTTGCATCTGTTGAGATTATAGTCCAGGTTGGAAGAACAAAGAAGCCCCCTGAACTAAACGATGGTGATCTGCCCACCATGTCAGAGAGTGTCGTATAATCGGTTTAAAGATATTAATTGAGATATCTTTGAGTAATCCCTGCACCATTGGTTCAGCATACAGAGCTGAAGAGGTCGCATGTGAAAACGAGCAAAGGAGATCGCATCTGATGCGGCAGTCCTAAGACCTAAAATTTCCATGCATAAGGCTACCAAAGGGAATGATTGTGACTGAAGGTTTTGACAAGCTGATATCAATGTTAAACTTCTCTTGTCTGACAAGGACAGAGTCATAGACACTGAATCTATTCTAGAAACCTAAAAAGGTTACACTTGTCTGAGGAATCAATGAACTGATTGGTAAATTGATCCTCCAACCATGAACTTGAAGAAACAACACAAGTCGATTCGTATGAGATTCTTCGAAAATGAGAAGACTGAGCAAGTACCCAGATATTGTCCAATAAGGAAATACCAAAAAACCCTGTTCTCTGATTACAGAAAGAAGGGCACCGAGAACCTTTGAAAAAAATTCTTGGAACTGAGGCTAGGCCAAACGGTAGAGCCACAAAACTGGTAATGCTTGTCTAAAAAGAGAATCTCAGACACTAAAAGTGATCTGGATGAATCGGAATATGTAGATACACATCCTGTAAATCTATTGTAGACATATAATGCCCTTGCTAAACAAAAGGCAGGACAGTCCTACAGTAACCATCTTGAATGTTGGTATCCTTACATAACGATTCAATATTGATAGATCCGGAACTGGTCTGAAGGAATTGACCTTCTTTGGTACAATGAAGAGATAAAATAAAACCCCAGCCCCTGTTCCAGAACTGGAACTGGCATAATTACTCCAGCCAACTCTAGATCTGAAACACATTTCAGAAATGCTGAGCCTTTGCTGTGTTAACTTGGACACGGGAAAGAAAAAAATCTCTTAGCAGGAGGCCTTAACTGAAGCCAATTCTGTACCTTTCTGAAACAATGTTCTGAAATCAGAAATTGAGAACGGAATTGATCAAAATTTCTTTGAAGAAAACGTAATCTGCCCCATACCAGCTGAGCTGGAATAAGGTCCGCACCTTCATGGGTACTTAGGAGCTGGCTATAGGTTTTCTGAAAGGCTTGGATATATTCCAAACTGGAAATAGTTTCCAAACTGATACCGCTCCTGAGAATGAAGGATCATGCTTTTGTTCCTTATTGTGAGGAAAGGAACGAAATGATTATTAGACCTAAATTTACCTTAGATTTTTTATCCTTTGGAAAAAAAGTTCCCTTCCTTCCAGAAACAGTTGAAATAATAATTTATTACCCTGGAAAGAAAGGGAAAGCAAAGTTGACTTAGAAGACATATCAGTATTCTAAGTTTAATCCATAAAGCTTTTCTAGCTAAAATAGCTAGAGACATATACCTGACATCAACTCTAATGATATCAAAAGATGGTATCACCAATAAAATTATTAGCATGTTATAGAATAATAATAATGCTATAAAATTATGATCTGTTACTTGTTGCGCTAAAGCTTCTAACCAAAAAGTTGAAGCTGCAGCAACATCCGCTAAAAATATAGCAAGTCTAAGAAGATTACCTGAACATAAGTAAGCTTTTCTTAGAAAGGATTCAATTTTCCTATCTAAAGGATCCTTAAATGAATTACTATCTGCCGTAGGAATAGTAGCACATTTAGCAGGAGTAGAGACAGCCCCATAACCTTAGGGATTTTGTCCCAAAAAAACTCTAATCTGTCAGATGGCACAGGATATAATTGCTTAAACGTTTAGAAGGAGTAAAATAATTACCCAAATTATTCCATTCCCTGGAAATTACTTCAGAAATAGCATCAGGGAGATTAAACACTTCTGGAATAACTACAGGAGATTTAAAAACCTTATTTAAACGTTTAGATTTAGAATCAAGAGGACCAGAATCCTCTATTTCTAATGCAATTAATACTTCTTTAAATAAAGAACGAATAAATTCCATCTTGAACAAATACAAAGATTTATCAGCATCAACCTCTGAGACAGAAACCTCTGAACCAGAAGAACCATTATCAGTATCAGAATGATTATGTTCATTTAAAAATTCATCTGAAAAAAGAGAAGTTTTAAAAGACTTTTATGTAAACTAGAAGGAGAAATAACAGACATAGCCTTCTTAATGGATTTAAAAAATAAAATCTCTTATGTTTATCAGGAACACTCTGAAAATTAGATGTTGACGGAACAGCAACAGGTAATGTAACAGTACTAAAGGAAATTTTATCTGCATTAATAAGTTTGTCATGACATGCAATACAAACAACAGCTGGAGAAACAGATACCAAAAATTATAGCAGATACACTTAGCTTGGTAGCTCCAGCAGTAGACAGCGATTTTCCTGTAGTATCTTCTGACTCAGATGCAACGTGAGACATCTTGCAATATGTAAGAGAAAAAACAACATATAAAGCAAAATTGATCAAATTCCTTAAATGACAGTTTCAGGAATGGGAAAAAATGCCAAAGAACAAGCTTCTAGCAACCAGAAGCACTGAAAAAATAAGACTTAAATAATGTGGAGACAAAAGCGACGCCCTTATTTTTTAGCGCCAAATAAGACGCCCACATTATTTGGCGCCTAAATGCTTTTGGCGCCAAAAATGACGCCACATCCGGAATGCCGACATTTTTGGCGCAAAATAACGTAAAAAAATTACGCAACTTCCGGCGACACGTATGACGCCGGAAACGGAAAAGAATTTTTGCGCCAAAAAAGTCCGCGCCAAGAATGACGCAATAAAATGAAGCATTTTCAGCCCCCGCGAGCCTAACAGCCCACAGGAAAAAAAGAGTCAAATTTTTGAAGGTAAGAAAAAATGATTAATTCAAATGCATTATCCCAAATATGAAACTGACTGTCTGAAAAATAAGGAAAGTTGAACATTCTGAGTCAAGGAAAATAAATGTTTGAATACATATATTTAGAACTTTATAAACAAAGTGCCCAACCATAGCTTAGAGTGTCACAGAAAATAAGATTTACTTACCCCAGGACACTCATCTACATGTTGTAGAAAGCCAAACCAGTACTGAAACGAGAATCAGCAGAGGTAATGGTATATATAAGAGTATATCGTCGATCTGAAAAGGGAGGTAAGAGATGAATCTCTACGACCGATAACAGAGAACCTATGAAATAGACCCCGTAGAAGGAGATCACTGCATTCAAATAGGCAATACTCTCCTCACATCCCTCTGACATTCACTGCACGCTGAGAGGAAAACCGGGCTCCAACTTGCTGCGGAGCGCATATCAACGTAGAATCTAGCACAAACTTACTTCACCACCTCCATCGGAGGCAAAGTTTGTAAAACTGAATTGTGGGTGTGGTGAGGGGTGTATTTATAGGCATTTTAAGGTTTGGGAAACTTTGCCCCTCCTGGTAGGAATGTATATCCCATACGTCACTAGCTCATGGACTCTTGCTAATTACATGAAAGAAACTCTGTTATGCCAGTGATCAGCCTCTCATTCTTTCTGCAAGGTTTTAAATCCTATTTCAATGATATTTTGTTGCATAACATTTTTTATCAACAGTGTTTAAATTTAAATTAACACTAGCCGAAAATGTGTTTTTGCATTTTGCAGTATTAAAGGGACAGTCTACCATATAATTGTTATTGTTTTAAAAGATAGATAATCCCTTTATTACCCATTCCCCAGTTTTGCATAACCAACACAGTTATATTAATACACTTTTTACCTCTGTAATTACCTTGTATCTAAGAACCTTCTTCCAGCCCCCTGATCACATGACTGTGACTGTTTATTATCTATTGTCTTATTTTTAGCATTGTTTTGTGCTAAATCTTAAATAACACCCCTGTGCCTGAACACAGTGTTATCTATATGGCCCACGTGTACTTTCTGTCTCTTTGTGTTGAAAATAAATTTTAAAAGCATGTGATAAGAGGCAGCCCTCAAAGGCTTAGAAATTAGCATATGAGCCTACCTATGTTTAGTTTAAACTAAGAATACCAAGAGAAAAAAAGCAAATTTGATGATAAAAGTAAATTGGAAAGTTGATTAAAATTAAAAGTCCTATCTGAATAATGAAAGTTTAATTTATACTAGACTGTCCCTTTAATATTCATTGGCTAGGAGGGACAAGTCCCACTATTAAACTAGTACACAGGGACTCATCTTTACAAACCTGTATATTATTCATTGCATAAATATTTAAAAAAATATATCTGGAGGGGGGGTTTAATAAAAAACAAAGCTCCCCCTTGGAAGTTGAAAGTTGGTTATGTAAAATAATAAAACATGTAGTAACACATTTACATTTAAAATTAAAATACAATTTCTTAATGGTTGGATAAAAATGGTTTCCATCATTGAGACTAAAACATAAGAGCAATACATTTCTGAGGAATTTCAATTAGGAAAAGTTTTCAGTTTCAGTTTTACACTGTTATTACTTAGCTGTCAAATCATAAAGTAAATCTTAATATTTTGAAACCTCCCACCTGCCATATTTCAGATGTTAAAAATATTGCACTGTTTAAACTTTCAGTGAAACAATAAAACTGTCTATCTATATTTAAGATGTTTTACATCCTTTATTCCTACAAAAAAAAAAAAGATCCATTATTGTAAGGTTCTGTATTAAAATGATAGGTTACTTTATCTTATTACCCAGCATGATAGCCACGGCTCAAAGCTATCTCCAGCTCCGCAAACTCAGAAATGACCTGGAGTATGGTTACTGCCGTAGACCAAATTGCTCACTCACATCACATACAACAAGTAAAAGATACTACGAGGTGTGCACAAAGTTTTAAAAACAAATATTTTATTAAATCAATTAAAATATATAAATACAAAATATGGCACGGCATCTAAGCCATAAATAGGCTGACGCATTTTGTGACCTCTAATGGCGCTTAGTCATAGAATATATTTATATATATATATATATATATTAATCCTACCTCTTCCGGTAGGTTCCTCCACCCCTATATTTCTATTTCTAATATTTAGTGAAGTAGAGAGCTGTCCCACCCGCTTTCTGTGTATGGAGGAAAGCGTGCTCCAGAGACCTAAAAAATCTGACACTACCTTTTTTTTTTATTGCCATACGGCAAGTGCTTCAATTGGTTATTAAAAAACACATCACCCAAAACAAAAAAAAAGCTTCTCTATGAATAGGCGGCTGGAGCTAGGATCTTAATGGTAAGTACAATTAGACTATAGAATGGGAATTAGGCAGAAAATAGATAAATTGATGAATGAAACATATTTAATTATAAAAGTTCATTCTCGGTTCATTCTTGATCAGGTGAATTTACCATCATATTAATTTTGAATTGTGTTTTGAAAATGGCTATTTAACTTTATTAATCACAGAACTTAGAATGTTATGCATTCAGTTGATTTATTGGATAACTAAATATTTGAGGCTCACACACTGTCAAAAAAAGGGTACGGTTGGGGTGGTTGTACGCTCAATGGATCATAATTACACCTTAAGGAACTAATATGTACCATTTAGTGGTAAATAAGGTACAAATATGTTTCCAACTGTCAAAGGGTCCATGTCTGTACCATTTAATCCCCCCAAAAGGTACAATCACTTGTGTGACTATAAGGCTTAGGGGGAAGGGTGGTTCAAGGCTGCCAAACCCTGCAAGTCCATATCATTTGTTCACCTCAGTTATTCATATTCACATAACTGTCAGTCACCCAAAATGAATGCAACGTGCATGTTGTACAGCAAAATAATTATGTTCAATCGTTGTTGGTAATATGCAAGAAGCGGGTAAAGCAAAAAAAAAAAAAAATACTTAAAGGGACTGTCTACACCAGAATTGTTATTGTTTAAAAAGATGGCTAATCCCTTTATTACCCATTCCCCAGTTTTGCATGTTATATTAATATACTTTATACCTCTGTGATTACCTTCTATCTAAGCCTCTGCAGACTGCCCCCTTATCTCAGTGCTTTTGACAGGCATGCAGTTTAGCCAATCAGTGCAGACTCCTAAATAACTACATGGGAGTGAGCATATTTTTTATCTATATGACACACATGAACTAGTAATGCTCTGAGCTAAGAGGCGGTTTTCAACGGTTTAGAAATCAGTTTGAGCCTACCTAGGTTTAGCTTTTCAAAAATACCACCAAGGGAACAAAGCAAATTTAGGGATAAAAGTCCATTGGAACGTTGTTTAAATTCCCATGCCCTATCTGAATCATGAAAGTTTAATTTTGACTAGACTGTCCCTTTAATAACCCATATATTCAATGATACTGTGTTGCTAGTTCTAAATGGCAAACAAGCACTTAACATTTTAATGTTTATATTTAGAGCATCAAGATGTTAACTCTTAAACATAAAGCAAATGTATTAACTAAAATTACAAAGAAACAATTTTGTTTTAAACTCTATAAAATAAACAAGAGCTGTTTAAGAACCAGTTTTTAAAAAAATAAAATAAAATTGTAACCGTTCCCCAGTCACATACATGGACATTGTGTAACACGCCATAGCGCCATCTGTTGGTTGAAAGTTCCTTGACATGTGTAACACAGCTCCATCTATTGGTAGCAGGTTCATCACCAAAATGTGTACTAGGGAAATAGACTCATTTGCATATATTTTACATAAAGTGACAATTCAATGTATGGTTGTGAGTTTTATCGTTTATCCCTCCCCCGAATTCCCTTTCTTTTTCTTAGAGTTACAGTATATTTTATTATTATGTTGTTTTCTATATGTTTTCTATATATTTATGTTTTATGTGGCATGTCACCCTAAATTAAATGTGGTATTTTTAGAGTCTAGTACAGAGTGATATAATTACTTTGAGTAGTTCTTTTTAGAACTGGTTGATTAGCCTTACTTTTTCAGGTGGTTCTTTAGCAGTCTATGGAATTGCTACAGTAAAGTATACAAACGTTTTTTTAAAAAGCTGTAGTGTGGCTATTGTAATACTGCCTGAAAAAGTACACATTGGCATATTTGAATGTTATATGATAAATTTAATGGAACAGCATTTGTAATATGCTGTGTTGAGTACAAATTTGCCATCATGAGATACAAAGGGCTTGTCACTGGGGCAGTACCCTTCAAAGGCCAGATTTGCACCATTTTTTTTTAAGGGTACAATATGGTACCACAGGACTGAGATCCAATCTAGTCACCAAAGGTACATATTTGCCTTTTGAAAGGTACAATCTGCAAAGGTACCAATTTGTACCCATTTTAAAGGGTATATCAGGTGTACCTTTTGAGGGTACTGCCCCAGTGACAAGCTGTTGTACCCCTAAAGGTACAATTTTTGCACATTTTTTTCTGACAGTGCAAGAATCATTAAGTTTTTCCATATGTTATGGTATTATTTGATAATACTGGACCTCAGTTCCATATATTTAATTACGTGTATAGGTTTCCTTTGTAACTTGCTAGAACCTGTCTTGGGAGAACGTACATAACAGTTTCTTTACTATACATAATTAAACATTTTGGGGGGAATTAGATTTTTAGCCAGTTGTCCCTTGAAGGTTTTTTTCTCACTCCAGTAGAGACTGAGTTGACATGCTGTATCTTAAAAATTCTGCAGATGACTATAAAGTTGGAGTAGCTTATTCCACAGTGAATACGTAACATTTTTGCATGTAAAAAAATTAAATTTTAGTAAGACATTGTAAAGATTTGTCCTGCTTTATTGCCTTTGATTATAAGTGATGTGCCCTATCTGTTATATATTTCATTTTTGGGAAACTGCTATGGTTTAGATAAGAATTTTGCTAACCAGTCTATAGAGATGTGGCTGTGCTCAGGAATCTGCAGACACTTGTATATTTTCCTCTAGTTTTTCACTTCAGTGATCATTCATTAGACCCATTCAAATTTGTTTTTCTCCAGGGCTCAAGGAAGTACAAGAATCTAGGTTTGTTGAATAGTTCTTTATATTATTTATATCCTTTAAGGGGACATTAAACACTAAATAAATAATTACTTGAATGATTTATTCAGAGCAAAGATTAGCCTGAGAATAATTTGTACATGTATTTTTAAAAATTATATTAGTTGTTTAACCTTTTAACGCCGTTATGCCGTTCTATTCCGTCATAATTATACTGGGCTTTAGAGCCGTTATGACAGAATAGACAGTCATAGCCAACGGCTGTCCTGAAGCCTTCTGTGCTTCCTGGATTTGATTGCGTGCACGATCGCGTGGTTTCAATTTGTCTACATCGGAACAGTTGTTCCGATGTAGACACTTTAACCCAGTCACAAAAGGGTTAAATATTGAAAAAAATAAGGGTACAGTTTTAAAGGGATCTAAAACACAAGATTTTTATTTCAATGTTCAGATACAGCCTACAATTTCAAATAACTTTCCAATTTACTTCTATTATCAAATTTGCTTTATTTTATTGGAATCCTTTAATGAAGGAGCAGCAAAGCACTACTGGGAGTTAGCCACCAATCAACAGCTAGTTCCTGAGCATACCTATGTTTTCTTTTCAATAAAGGATTCCAAAAGAACAAAGCAAATTGGATATTAGACGTAAATTGGAAAGTTGTTTAAAACTGTACTCTCTATCTGAATCTAAAGGATTGTGATCAACCAAAAATGTTTTTAACAATGTGATACTTTATTGTGCTCAGGACACATACCTAGTGTTGCAGGGTCCCAATGCTGTTGGGGGAGGTTTGAATTGCCAGACATCATTTACGGGTTTCTCTTGGATGACAAAGGGGACAGATAGGATAGCTAGACTAGGGCCAGTGCAGTGTTATTGTGGTGGAGGTTTGTGGCTGGGGTAAATTGCAGATGGTTAAAGTGAAGGTAAAGTTTGCGATTATGCAAGGCAACCTAGCATTTCTCAATATGAACCTAATCTAGTCGCTAATTTTTCTTTCAGATTACTTCAATATTTTCTAATAAAAATTATATTTAAAATCCCTACCGCTTAGCTCACGACTCCTCCCATGACCTACTTCCGTCTTCAGCGCTCCCATCCGCTCTCTGTATCTTTCAAATGCGTGTTCTTGCTGCAGTCTCTAACTGCACATGCGCTAATCGGCGATGCTGCGAACCACTGTGCATGCGGCTATCTGCGATTAATATTTCCAAATGCGCACAGGAACGCGCGTGGTTTCCAATCTTCTGAAAATTTGAATAGCGCATGCGCTTACGGCTAAAGGGGCGGATGACGTGAAGTGACGGCCGCCTAACGGCCGACATTTCAGTTGGCTTAGTCAAAAACGTGACCCACGATAAACCCTCCCCCCAAAAAACGGGTTGAATTTGAGTACATTGACTACTACATTCGGGAATTTATTTTTAAAGGTGGCAACTTGATTAATCTAAGAATTGATGAATTAAACTTATGTTTATTTGATCCACTTAATGCTATAACGTGTAGTCATTACAGTAACTTTACCTTCACTTTAACTTTAAAGGTTTTCCAAGCAATGGAGATGGAAACAGTAGGAAAACCTTTATTCTCAAATATGTAAAAACATAATTTAGACAATCCAAAATCAGACTAATTGAAAACATTTTACACACACACAGAACATGGAAATAGACTGCACCCTCAAACTGCATTTGGTACACATTCTAGGTCATGGCAAAACTCACAGGCCTGTTTACTCCACAGTACTTTGCACAAATAAAAAGAGAGAAGCGCTCAACCTAGGAACAAACAATAGCATAATAGCTTGTTCTATGGCTAGTTACCACCCAAGAAGCAGCCTCTTTTTGCTCAACATGTGCCTTTCACAGAGAAGAACTTTCCTGCAGTACTCACAGACAGCTGCACAGCTTTCAGTAATTTATTTAATTAAAGGAACACTGAACCCCAATTTTTTTTTCATGATTCAGATAGAGCATGAAATTTTAAGCAACGTTCTAATTTACTGCTATTATCAAATTTTCTTCATTCTCTTGGTATCTTTATTTGAAATGCAAGAATGTAAGTTTAGATGCCAGCCCATTTTTGGTGAACAACCTGGGTTGTTCTTACTGATTGGTGGATAAATTCATCCACCAATAAAAAAGTGCTGTCCAGAGTTCTGAATAAAAAAAAAGCTTAGATACCTTCTTTTTCAAATAAAGATAGCAATAGAACGAAGAAAAATTCATAATAGGAGTAAATTAGAAAGTTGCTTAAAATTGCATGCTCTATCAGAATCATGAAAGAAAAAAAATTGGGTTCAGTGTCTTCTAAATCCAGACAAGCCTGGGTGCAAAGCCCATAAGGAATATTACAAAACAAAAATATAAACACAACACATAGAAAATCTAGCACTCTTTTGCAAGCACACAGCTAGTTTAAAAGCAAAAATGGAAGAGTTAGTTAGGCATTTGGCCAAATGGTGATAGGCCCAGGACCACATCAAGGTTTCTTCTTCTCTGGGTCTCATAATAAATATATATCATAATATAAAATATAAATTAACCATAAATAATTTGCTTAAAGGGATACTAAACCCAAATTATTTATTTAATGATTCAGATAGAACATGCAATTTTAAGCAACTTTCTAATTTACTCCTATTATCATTTTTTTTGTTCTCTTGGTATCTTTATTTGAAAAGCAGGAATGTAAGCTTAGGAGCTGGACCATTTTTTATTCAGCACCTGGGTAGTGCTTACTGATTGGTAGCTAAATGTAGCCACCAATCAGCAAGCGCTACCCAGGGCTCTGAACCAAAAATGGGCTAGCTCCTAAGCTTACATTCCTGCTCTTCAAATAAAGATACCAAAAGAACAAAGAAAATTGATAATAGGAGTAAATGAGAAAGTTGCTAAAATTGCATGCTCTATCTGAATCATGAAATATTTTTGGGGGGGTTTCATACACCTTTAACAACTTTCCAATTTAATTCTATTACCTAATTTTCTTTGTTCTCTTGGTATCCTTTGTTGAGGCATGCCTAGGTAGGCTCAGAAGTAGCAATGCTCTACTGATTAGTGGCTGCACATATATCTCTCTTGTCATTGGTTCACCACATGTGTTTAGCTGGCTCCCATTAATGCACTGCTGATCCTTCAACAAAGGATACCAAGAGATTGAAATATATAAATTAGAAAGTTTTTTTTTTTTTTATTATATGCTCTATTTCACTTGTTTTCAAACCTGTCCTCAGGCCTCCCTAACAGGTCAGATTTTCAGGATTACCTTGGGTGAGAGCATATAAAATAACCATGTTTACTAATTAACTGATTATTTCACCTGTGCTCCAGTTCGTCAAATTCTGGCCTGTTAGGGAGGCCTGAGAACAGGTTTGGAAACCAGTAGTCTTCGGTGTTTCTCAACCGCAGTTCTCAAGTTCCCCCAACTGGCCAGGTTTTCATTATAGCTGAACTAGAGCACAGATGAAATAATCAGCTGATGGGTAAGAGCAGGGTAGTAATCATGGTCTTACTGATCAGCTGATTACTTCACTGATTCAGCTATAATGAAAACCTCGCCAGTTGGGGGTATTTGAGGACCTTGGTTGAGGAACACTGCTCTATCTGAATCATGAAAGAAAATCTTTGGGGTTTCATGTCCCTTTAAATTAAAGCTAGTAAGGAAAATTAGAACAGTATTCTCCCCAGAACCTTATTTAATGGGCACACCACCCAGTGAATTTTACTGACCACTCAACTAAAAGTTAAGACAATATTAAACTTAAATGACCTATTATTAAATGTTCTCACTGTTTGTTGCATAAGTTATCATTAAATCAATTTACGTTAAATTATGCAACTAATTTTATCCATGGATAGCATTTATAAATAACAGAAATTATTATAATATTGCAAAGTATTACATTGCCCCTGCCTCCTCCTGGCTGGCAAAATTGTCTGTGGAGAACACTGGAGTTGCAGAATCTGGGTAATTGTAAAAAAATGTATTAACAAAACGTACATTTCACATGACCCCTTGCAGTAATCTAACAACGGAAAGTGACAATTTTTAATTCAATAGTTTAATTCATCACTTGGTTGTCCCTTTAAATCAATAGTAATTTACAGGCTTGTATAAAACAGGATTATCAGAATCTTGATTGATAGGGACCTTGTAGAGACTAATTAATGAAAATAAAAATAATATATTATGCTAAGACAGAGAACGTAAGTCTGTCATTATCAGCAAATTCATAACATGGAAAATTAATTAAACAATTCCTTAGCTGTAATTATAAAATAATGACAGCTGATGTGATTCATGGATTTAAGCCATTGTTTAAGTCTCTGTCTAAAATACTTTTCCTAGTAAACTATGGCAGCTAATTAAAAAAAAAACTCATGATAACCTCCTTAAAGGGACACTCAATCAAAATTAAACTTTCATTATTCAGATAGAGCATGCCATTTTAAACAACTTTCCAATTTACTTCTATTAACTAAATGTGCACAGTCTTTTTATATTTAAACTTTTTGAGTCACCAGCTCCTACTGAGCATGTGCAAGAATAAGTGTTTATGCATTTGTGAATGACTGATGGCTGTCACAAGGTACGTGTAAGCATTTGTGATTGGCTGATGGCTGTCACATGGTACAGGGGGAGTGGAAAAAGACCTAACTTTTAAAATTGTCAGAAATAAAATCTTCTACTCATTTGAAGTTCAGACTATGTGCTATTGCATTGTCTTCTTATCTTGCATTTGTTGATTATGCAAATCTACTGTGTTGAATGGTCCTTTAACATTGGAGAGTGGAAATTTGGTTCAAAAAGATCATACAATTTTAAGAAACTTTCTAATTTACTCCTATTATAAGTGTTTCTTCGTTCTCTTGGGATCTTTATTTGAAAAAGCAGGAATGTAAGCTTAAGAGCCAGCCCATTTTTGGTTCAGCACCTGGGTAGCGCTTGCTGATTGGTGTTAAAATGTAGCCACCAATCAGCAAGCGCTACCCAGGTGATGAATCAAAAATGGTTTGGCTCCTACAGCTACCTTCCTGATTTTTCAAATAAAGATACCAAGAGAATGAAGAAAAAATTATAATAGGAGTAAATTAGAAAGTTGCTTAAAATTGTATGCTCTATCTGAATCATGAAATAAAAATTTGGGTTTAGTACCCCTTTAATTCCTCATAAAAGGTTTAGTTGTGCATATTAAAACAACTTTCCAATTGATTTTCCTTATTTATTTTGCCTGCTTTTCCCGTAATTTTTTTTTTAACAACGTAGTTTTTTATTTGCCCCAAAGTGGTTGGAGTGTATTCTTTAGAATTCAGAACCATAACACAGACTTTTACGTGTTCCACAGTGATTGTTTGATATGTGCAGGAATTTATATCTGTTTATAATTGGCTTCAGCTAAAGAGATTAGATTAACACTACCTAAGAGGCTTTCAAGGGATGTTGTATCCCTGGGCAAAAATATGATGTTTAAATGTTTTCAAACATTTATTTTTTATGGCAAGGTTTCACAACAGAGGTACATTTCTGAT
This sequence comes from Bombina bombina, assembly GCF_027579735.1. Lineage (NCBI taxonomy): Eukaryota > Metazoa > Chordata > Amphibia > Anura > Bombinatoridae > Bombina > Bombina bombina. Next base: position 134,054,121 of record NC_069508.1, on the reverse strand, counting down.
GCATAAATTAACAAAAATGACTTTGATGTCGCATTAATTAAAGGGAAAGGTAACATCTTGTGATTACAACACATTTATGTTGTGTTGCTGCAGAATAACATAGGCAAGTCTTAATGTTTTTAAAACCAATTAAATCCTTATACAGCAATTATTTTAATAGCCAAACTCCACTTACCATTTGCCTTATTTGGAGGAACCAGTGTGGACTTAAATCCTCAGACTGCAAGGCCAGTCACTGTCATAAAGCTAGTGTAATGTCCATTGTGTTGCTGTTGTTATCTGATAAAGCCAATTAGGGAAAGATATGTAGCAGGTGTAGCCTTGAGTAGTCGGCAGGGTGCATTTCAAGTTCTGAGAATGAGAAATTGCTCAGAGCTAAATTACATGCAAAGGGGGCATAATAAATAATGAAAGTGTAATGCAAAATTGTTTCATTATGAACACATAAGTTGCTTACTGTCCCTTTTAGATACTAATGAGGTATTTAAAGCAAAGTTTAGCCTGTGAATATGATACAGATATATGTTTTTAAAACTGTATTAGTTGTTTAAATAATGAATAAATAATTATTAAGTTATAGTCTGCTATCTTATTTCCTCTATGGAGAGCAGTTAGGGACAGTTATAAAATAAACTACTAGAATAACAATCTCACAGCGTAAAGAAAACAATGCTAATAAATGCCCTATAGCTCTCTCTGGGGCATTCACTACATCTCTGACAGGGAGAGAATAATGCAGTACTCTACAGTTCTCTCTGCATGTGAGTTTTATTAATTTTCTACAATGCATTTTGTATGTTTATTCCCAATGACACTGCCCTTTTTTGATTGGTTGCTGCAGATGGGTGTGGCACTGCTGGTGAAGCAATGCAGCTGTATTAACTCTCCTTTCACCCTCTGAGCTATAAGTATTAAAGTGAAAGTAAACCTTAAATAATCAAATGCCATCTATTTAATCTTTGCCATTAAAAAATTATATGTGTACTTTTTTGTTTTTAATCCATCTGTGAAAGGGTTAAATTAGTTCCTATAGCAATGCTTTTTTTTTTTTTTTTTTTTTTCTTCTCTTTTGTCGCCCTCCTCTCTCGCTCCCCTCTACTAGTCAAAGATGATGACAGAATCTCTTAATCTCATTTCCTGGAATGTGGGCGGGATAACCTCTCCAATAAAAAGGAAGGCCATAATTAAGTAGTTGGGTAAATTTTAAACCTGATATTGCCTTCCTACAAGAAATACATCTTAAAGCGGTAGAAACTACCAAACTTAAGATGGGTTGGAGAGGTTATTGCCGCTCCACATGATTCTCGGAAAAGAGGTGTAGCAATTCTCCTTAATACACATTTATTATATAAGATTGAAGCCAGTCACATAGAGCCAGATGGACGATTTCAAATTTTGGAGATTATAGTCATTAAGGCACGGTTCATCCTCTGTAATATTTATGGTCCAAATATAGTAGACAGAGTATTCTGGAATAATATGACAGTTAAACTACATAAGTATATTGTCAAAAATTTAATAATTGTCGGCGATCTTAATCTAAATGCATCACCTAATCTAGATAGATTAAATAAAAAGCCCCCAATTAGAAGAGATAGGAAGATCAGAATAATTCAAAAGTTTTGCTCCCAGTTAGGACTGGTGGATATTTGGCGTAACCAGAACCCAGACCTTAGATCTTTCACATGTATTTCCAAAGGCCATCAGTCCCTATCCAGGATGTTCCTTATTTCAGATTCACTAATTGGGCTTAAATTTAAAACTGACATTAAAGATATCGTAATTTCCGACCAATCAATCAGCTAATAATCATAATATATATTTTCCTAAATATTTAGCTAATAATATCAATTTTCAAAACTGGCTAAAAGGTAAATGGAGATAATTCTACAGTCTTAATTCTCTATACACAGAGAAGGTTGAAGTGTTCTGGGAAACAGCTAAGGCTGTGCTTAGGGGCGAAATCAAAGCCTATCTATGCCGGTTGAAAAAAAGAGCTAAGCAAAAAGAAATCCAACTGTCCAATCAGGTCAAAAATTGCGACAATGTCTATCTGTACAATCCTACTAAGACACTCTGGATTGATTATGTGAGTGCAAAAACCCTAAGAGATATTTTAATCAAACAAAAAACATCTCAAGAGGATCTCAGACAAAGAGCTTTACAAGGGGGCATGTGGGCAGGTCAGCTAAATTTCTAGCCAGGATTACTAAACCTATTTCCAAGAACATAATTTCTGCCATTAGAAGCGGCAATGATAGAGTTACAAGTAACTCAAATTTTGAAAGGGTGTTCTTTAACTTCTTTCAAGATCTATATAAATCCGACAGATTGGGCCCAGCAAAGAAAGGGGAATTTTGGGGTAATATTAAGGTACCTAAACTTTCATCAGAAATTACAATAGAATTTATTGCACCCATCTCTATGGCTGAAATATCAGAAGGTATTAAGTCTGCAAAGCTAAATAAAGCGGCTGGACCGCACCTTCTTCCTATATAATTCTATAGAGTTCTCCAGGAACAAATAACCCAGACTTTACATAAACTGTTTAACTTTTATTATTCAGAAAATATCAGATGTTCCCCTTACTTTGCTGCGTCTAACATCTCCTTAAAGGGACATAAAACCCATTTTTTCTTTTTTTTCATGATTCAAATAGAGCATACAATTTTAAACAACTTTCCAATTTACTTCTGTTATCAAATTTTCTTTGTTTTCTTGTTATCCTTTGTTGAAAAGCTGGAATGTAAGCTCATGAGTGTGCACGTGTCCACAACGCTATATGGTAGCAGTTTAGCAGCAATGTTATACATTAACAGGAGCACTAGATGGCAGCACTATTTCCTGTCATGTAGTGCTTAAGGCATGTGCACGCTACCTACCTAGGTATCCCTTCAACAAAGAAAAGAATAACATGAGAACAAAACAAATTTGATAATAGAAGTAAATTGGAAACTTTTTAAAAATTGTATTCTCTATCTAAATAATGAAAGAAAATGTTTGGGTTACTGTCCCCTTAATTTAAAAAAATAAATAAAGATCCTGAAATTCCAGCATCTTATCTTATTTCACTCCTGAACTCTGATTATAAACTTCTTACATCTATTGTAGCCAACAGATTAAAACCTCATTTAGGCAATATAATACATGAGAATCAAACAGGAGTTCTGAAAAATATGCGTAAGGTGATGTTACTATTAGACTTTTTTTGGAACAAATTCAAATACTCCAAACACAGAGATTTAGCTGACTTGGCCATATTGACAGTTGACGCAGAGAAAGCATTCGACCGCATCAGCTGGGACCACTTATTTCATACTTTAGAACAATTAAGTTTGACAGTCTACTTTAATAATTTCATTTATTTAATTTACAGTTCCCCAATATCTTCTATAATTATTAATAACTCCATCTCCCAGCGATTGGCTCTGCAAAGGGGCACTTGACAAGGTTGCCCCCTTTCGCCTCTTCTTTTAAATATTTTGTTAGATCCATTGGTGATCCTTCTCCATCAAAATCTTGAGGGAATCTTATTAGGTGGGTAAAAGATAGTTCTCTCACTCTATGCAGATGGCCTATTACTATTTTTAAGTAATTTAAAGATGAATCGGCCGAGGTTGTTGAATGATATCCATATGTTCGGTGCAATCTCAGGGTATAAGATAAACTTATCGAAGTCAGAACTCTTATGGCCACATAAGACGGGTGATAATATCATCAATCATCCATTCATTGAGACTTCTCAGATTGCTTATCTAGGTATAAGTGCGAATCTGTATGAGTGGTATAGGTTAAATTTCCCCAAATGCTTTAATAAATGTAAACAGAAACTAGATGACTGGTCTAATTTACCTGTATCCCTGACAGCTCGTGCCATGTTGATTAAAATCTTATTGTTCGCTAAACTTTTATATTTAATTCAAAATATTCTGGTATTTCTACACAAATATGATTTGCAAATGTTTAATAAATCCTGTTGCAGTTTTATATGGAAAAATGCCAAAGCTCGGATAGCTCTCCATCGTCTCATGAACACCTAAGGCAGGATTGGCCTTACCTAATATCAAATTCTACAATTTAGCGGCTTTGACTAAAATAGGCATAGACTGGATTACTGAAAAAGGACAGGTCACCTTTTTGACCTGCGAATCCAATCTTGTCGCCCCGTTTCATCTTAACGCATTATTGCATTTTTCCAATAACAGCTCTCCCATCTAACGTTTACAATCTATTAACCTTTAAAAATATCGTGGTAGCATGGCAGAAATATTGTTCAGAATCCTGCTGCTCCCCATATGTTTCGAAATTCCTCCCAATTATTGGAAATCCCAATTTTCCACCAGGCCTGTCAAACAAAGTTTTTAGACAATGACAGAGTAAAGGTCTAAGATGGGCTAATCAAATATTAAGGTCCGATCTAGTCCCCAAAACATTTTGTGATTTATGTAATAAATTCAGATTATCAAAAAGAGATTTCTATGCATTCTTACAGTTAAGGCATTACATCTCTGAACTGAAACAAACTTTTGGCCTAGATTGGTCTCTTGGTTCTTTGCTTAGCAGAATCAATTTATACTACGCTGGCACATATCCCATCTCTTCTCTATACTCTTTATTAAATCAACGCCCTTCTTCTGAGCAATTAGAATATATAGTAGCTAAATGGCTTAAATATTTCCCAGATATCAACACACAGGATGTCTCAGATAGTTTTAAAATAATAGATAAAGCCTGGGTTCTGACGGCTTGACGGGAGTCGCAGATAATAGTAATAACTTTTACTAGAAGCATTTTTGCTAATGGAAGTTCATTGCAAAAATTAATGCACGCATGCACATTTCAATTTTCACCTTTCTATCGCTTTAAGTTGTTAAAACCAGTATTCTTTCACACATTTTGGGTTTTCTCCAGAATTTTTATTGTAAAGGTAGACAATCCCTTTATTACCCATTCCTCAGTTTTGCATAACCAACATGGTTATATTAATATACTTTTTACCTCTGTGATTACCTTGTATTTAAGCCTCTGCTGATTGCCCCCTTATCTCAGTTTTTAGCCAATCAGTGCTTGCTCATAAATAACTCCACGAGAATGAGCACAAATTTTATCTATATGGCACACATGAACTAGTGTTATCTAGCTGTGAAAAAATGTCCAAATGCACTGAGATAAGTGGCAGCCTTCAAGGGCTTAGAAATTAGCATATCAGTCTACCTAGGTTTAGCTTTCAGCAAAGAATACTAAGAGAACAAAGCAAATTTGGTGATAAAAGTAAATTAGAAAGTTGTTTAGAATTGTATGCCCTATCTGAATCATGAAAGTTTAATTTTGACTAAACTGTGCCTTTAAATTGTCTTATTTCAGCAATCCAATATATTTTTCACCCTACATATTGTTTTTAGAGATCGCAGAAAATGAAAACACAAACCTACTATATATAGAGATTTTTAGATTTACAGATGATGATCTTTTCTTTAACAATTTATTAAAATTACCATGGCAGCCAAAGTAATCCCACACAAAGTGATAACATATATTTATAAAGATAACATTACATTGAACATATTAGAATATTTTAAGCAGTCTTGTGAGCATAAAATATATTTTTAATTAAACCTGGACAATTTGTTTACCTTTTTAATAAAAAGAAATGTAAATTAAGAATTACACATCCTGTAAATAATTAAATAAAATGAAAACATCAAGACACAAAGAGGACAGTGATTTGTAACTAAAACACTTCTGTAAGAATTAATACCAGATAGAGATAAATGAGAAGTTTTCAAATAAATGTTAAAACAGCTGTAATATTGTGATACTTAAATGTGCTGTGTGTATTAGAGATGAAGGGCGCGATCCGATATCGATCGCAGTTTGCGGCGCAAGCGAGGGAACCGGCGTCGCCCGCAGTTTCAGCTCGCAACTCGAGCCATCCCATATAGGTCGCCGTCAGATGCTAACGTGCCGTAAGTCTCACAAACCAGCGATGTCCAGAAATCTGCGTAAGTACAAATTTCTGGCGTCGCCAGTGACTTGCGCCACGTTAGAATCTGCCGGCGCCTATAAAACCTGACTAAAGTCTAAAACACCCGCACTGTCTAACACGCCTCCCTAACATAGCCCGCACTGTCTAACACGCCTCCCTAACATAGCCCGACACGTCTAACCCTCTATCCGCTATCCCCCCTCACTAGCCTAACAATAAAAATGCTATTAACCCCTAAACCGCCGCTCCTTTACCCCGCCGCAACCTAATAAAATTATTAACCCCTAAACCGCCGCTCCCGTACCCCGCCGCCAGCTATATTATATCTATAACCCCCTAAAGTGAGCCCCTAACACCGCCGCCATCTATATTAAAATTATTAACCCCCAATGTAAGCCCCTTACACCGCCGCCATCTCTATTAAAATGATTAACCCCTTATTTAATCTACCTACCCCGCCGCCAGCTATATTATCTATGTTAACCCTAAGTATATTATAGTTAATATAGGTATTACATTATATATATTAACTATATTAACCCTAATTATATTAGGGTTAATATAGTTAATATAGTTACTATAGTATTTATATTAACTATATTAACTCTATCTAACCCTAACTAAATTTATATTAAATTAATCTAATTCATTTATAAACTAAAATGTTCCTATTTAAATCTAAATACTTACCTATAAAATAAACCCTAAGATAGCTACAATATAATTAATAATTACATTGTAGCTATGTTAGGGTTAACACTACCCCCCTGAAGATAGTGTTGGATCAGCCAATCAGATTGAGCTCGCATTCTATTGGCTGATCGGAACAGCCAATAGAATGCGAGCTCAATCTGATTGGCTGATCCAATCAGCCAATCGGATTGAACTTGAATCTGATTGGCTGATTCAATCAGCCAATCAGATTTTTTTAACTTAATTCCGATTGGCTGATAGAATCCTATCAGCCAATCGGAATTCGGCGGACGCCATCTTGGATGACGTCTTTAAAGGTACATCATTCCAAGTTCAGCAGTCGGCCGGGATGGATGCTCCGCGGCGGCGGAGCGAAGAAAGAAGATTGAAGATGCCGCCGGAAGAATGAAGACTTTGCTGCCGCTTGGAGGAAGACGTCGCCGGAGGAAGAATTCTTCTTTGCCGCTTGGAGGAAGACATCGCCGGAGGAAGAATTCTTCTTTGCCGCTTGGAGGAAGACATCGCCCGGATCGGATCAGGAGTTCGGCCCGGTGTGGTGAAGACAAGGTAGGGAGATCTTCAGGGGGGTAGTGTTAGGCTTTTTTAAGGGGGGTTTGGGTGGGTTTAGAATAGGGGTATGTGGGTGGTGGGTTGTAATGGGGGGGGGGGTATTGTATTTCTTGTATGCAAAAGAGCTGAATTCTTTGGGGCATGCCCCACAAAAGGCCCTTTTAAGGGCTGGTAAGGTAAAGAGCTTTGAAATTTGTTGAATTTAGAATAGGGCAGGGAATTTTTTTTATTTTGGGGGTTTATTATTTTATTAGGGGGCTTAGAATAGGTGTAATTAGCTTAAATATCTTGTAATCTTTTATTTATTTTTTGTAATTTAGTGTTTGTTTTTTTTTGTAATTTAGTTTAGTTAATTTAATTGTATTTTTAGATAGATGTTAGTAGTTTATTAAATTTATTGATAGTGTAGGTGTATTTGTAACTTAGGTTAGGATTTATTTTACAGGTAATTGGGTAATTATTTTAACTAGGTAGATATTAAATAGTTAATAACTATTTAATATCTATTATACCTAGTTAAAATAATTAACAATTTACCTGTAAAATAAATATTAACCCTAACATAGCTACAATGTAAATATTAATTATATTGTAGCTATCTTAGGGTTTATTTTATAGGTAAGTATTTAGATTTAAATAGGAACATTTTAGTTTATAAATGAATTAGATTAATTTAATATAAATTTAGTTAGGGTTAGATAGAGTTAATATAGTTAATATAAATACTATAGTAACTATATTAACTATATTAACCCTAATATAATTAGGGTTAATATAGTTAATATATATAATGTAATACCTATATTAACTATAATATACTTAGGGTTAATATAGATAATATAGCTGGCGGCGGGGTAGGTAGATTAAATTAGGGGTTAATCATTTTAATAGAGATGGCGGCGGTGTAAGGGGCTTACATTAGGGGTTAATCATTTTTATATAGGTGGCGGCGGTGTAAGGGGTCAGATTAGGGGATAGATAAGGTAGATGGCGGCGGTTTTAGAGGCTCACAGTAGGGGGTTAGTTTATGTAGATGGCGGCGGGGTCCGGGAGCGGCGGTTTAGGGGGTAATAACTTTATTAGGGATTTCGGGGGGGGGGGGGGGGATCGCGGTTGACAGGTAGATAGACATTGCGCATGCGTTAGGTGTTAGGTTTATTTTAGCAGATCGCGGTTGACAGGGAGATAGACATTGCGCATGCGTTAGGTTTATTTTCTAGTTAGTTTAGGGAGTTACGGGGCTCCAATAGTCAGCGTAAGGCTTCTTACGGCTGCTTTTTGTGGCGAGGTGAAAATGGAGTAAGTTTTCTCCATTTTCGCCACGTAAGTCCTTACGCTGCATATTGGATACCAAACTGCGCGGGTTTGGTATACCTGCCTATGGCCCAAAAAACTGCGGGCGACGGCAGAAATATACGCGCGTAACTTCTAGGTTACGCCGTATATGTGATACCAAATCCGCGCAAATATTGGCGTCGCCGGCTTTTGCGGGCGACGCTTTATATCGGATCGACCCCGAAGTTGTTTATAGGGTTGCCAGCTGTTTGGTATTTCAACTGGCTGTCCAGTATATATATATATTAATGTTATATGGCTGAGCATGTGGCTGCAGGGCCATGGGTATAATCTGAAGTCTAATGTAGGTATGTGACAGACAGGGCCGCAGGGCCATGGTTATGATCTAATGTCTGATGTGGGTATGTGACGGACAGGGCTGCAGGGCCATGGTTATGATCTAATGTCTGATGTGGGTATGTGACGGACAGGGCTGCAGGGCCATGGGTCTGATGTAGGTATGTGACAGACAGGGACTGCAGGGCCATGGGTCTGATGTAGGTATGTGACAGACAGGGGCTGCAGGGCCATGGGTCATATGTAGGTATGTGACAGACAGGGGCTGCAGGGCCATGGATCTGATGTGGGTATGTGACAGACAGGGCTGTAGAGCCATGGGTATGATGTAGGTATGTGTCAGACAGGGGCTGCAGGGCCATGGGTCTGATGTAGGTATGTGACAGACAGGGGCTGCAGGGCCATGGGTCTGATGTAGGTATGTGGCACACAGGGGCTGCAGGGCCATGGATCTGATGTGGGTATGTGACAGACAGGGGCTGTAGGGCCATGGGTCTGATGTGGGTATGTGACAGACAGGGGCTGCAGGGCCATGGGTATGATTTGTTGTCTAATGTGGGTATGTGACAGACAATAGCTGTGGACCATGGGTATGATCTGAAGTCTGATGTGACTGACAGGTGCTGCAGGTCCATTGGTAAGATCTGAGGTCTGATGTGCTCATATGGCTGGCAGGGGCTTCATGATGATGGGGTCTGATGTGAAGGCTGGTGTGGGCATATAACTAGCAAGGACCACAGGGCGCATGGATCTGATCTGTGGTACACACATATATTGCCCCCATTACCTGTTGTTTGTCCAATAATATTGTGAGTACAGTTGGTCACCCTGCCTAATTCTTAATTATTCTGAAATGACAACATAATGGATGGTGACTCTGGCAAGATCTAAGAATGTGAGATGTGTGTTTTTATTTCATGCTGCAATTTAACTGTCAGCCTTTGAGATTGCATTCTCATAATAACAATGTAATGCAACAGAAATACTTCTGAGGTTTGGAGACTTGGGTCTTGTGTTAAAGGGACATGAAATTGATTTTGTTCTTGATTCAGAGTATGCACTTTTTAACAACTTTCCAATTTACTTCTATTTTCTAATTTGCTTTGTTCTTTTAATATCCTTTGCTGAAATGCATACCTAAGTAGGTTCAGGAAAAGCAATGCATTATGCTGAACTATCTACTGATTGGTGGTTGTACATATATGTCACTTGTTATTGACTCATCCTATGTGTTCAGCTAGTTCCCAGTAGTGCATTGCTGCTCCTTCAACAAAGGATACCAAAAGAATGAAACAATGTAGATAATAGAACTAAACTGGAAATTTGTATGATCTGTCTAAATCATGAAATAAACATTTTGGGTTTCATGTCCCTTTAACAACTCTTTTTTTATTATGTATTATTCATGAGTATAGACACCATATGGGTGATACAAATCTGTTTAACAGAAGAATAGTTAAATAATTTACACAAGTCGTGAACAAACCTCTCTCACTGTTACAAATCAGAGCTCAGATTTGATAAATACAATCAAGTGGAAATAACTCTAAAGCAGCTTTTCTGGAGGTAAACACATAAAACCCCAGTGCTGCAACTGGATATCCTGGTACTATATGCTGTATCAGGGGGCATCTGAGCCTCTTCCCTGTCACATGAATTACTCACAAATCACCTTCAATTCCCCCTGCTTTCCCTCCCACATAGCTTGTGAGTGAAACGCTTTTTAAATACGTTTCTCATTAAGGCTAAAGTATTGTGTCAGAGTTTGAAGGACTCAGAGGCCTTTTTAATGAATCTGGTTGCTTTTAACGATATTAAGTACTTGTCTCTCTTTTATAATATACATTTATTTTTAAAAGAAGAAAGACAGAAGTCATGTTATAATTAACTTTGTATCTGCATTGCTGTTCTAAGCCATTTTCAGTCAATAGAATGTCAGTCAGCTTGTGAGTTTAGCACCCTTTTCTGCATAAAAATGTTATTCTTCAGGTTAGAGAATTACAGGAAGTAAAAATAAAAGGAAATTCTGTAGGTAAGTAACTTTGTGTGCGTTTGCACATGTGTGCGTGTATGTATTCTTGCGCATGCATGTGTACATGTGCGTGTGTCTGCACATGCATGTGTGTCAATAATAACAGGTATACTACTGCATTATGTTGCCAGGCAAATGCCAGACAGATAGCTCAGCATGCTAAGGCACTGTGGCTGAGTTCTGTAGCAACCCAAGGGTTGCAGGTTCGATCCCCGGCGAGGTCCACTCAGCCTTTCAGCCTTCCGAGGTTGATAAAATGAGCAGCGCCTTGAGACCCTTACGGGTGATTAGCTGCGCTTACAAGTACCCAATACATACATACAATACATACTTGTGCACGCCAAAACAATGTCATAAATCTAGTTAAGTCATTACTCATTTAAAGGGACATTCAAGCCAAAATTGGAATTCACATGGATGCATTTCAGTTTTGAATAGAAGCATTCTTGTATTATACATGTGCCTCTAATAAATGTTTTATAGCTGTCTCAAATGAACCGTGTTTCAGCATTTTAAACACAGCACATGCTCAGAGAACCTAAGGTGCTTGTTCCATCTGGTAATGACTTAATTTGTTAATTACGGACCATGATACAATCCCCACTAGTGCTCTGAACAGCTGTAGTATTTAAAATGCTGTTGGACTGAACATATCCAGCTTTGCTTCACATGCACCTGCAGAGAAACATGTTAATGCTAAAACAGTGATAGCTTAAACTAGAAGTATTTTTTCCAATACATTTATATTGCAAATATGTTTCTGTTAAAAGGAGTATCTTACAGCACGTAACGTATGAATATTCCTTATGGCTCCTTGGAAATAGGGGACCCTAGCAGACCCTAAAGGTTAAATTGAAACAGCTGGATTACAAAGAGCGCCTATATACAAGGCAAAGGAAAACTGCTTAGATTAAAACAAAGTACATTCATAAAATATGATAACATGGATCCATGTGAAAAATATAAAATAGATGTGATTGCAATAATTCACAAGTGGTGGTGGATTAGAACTGATGGAAAAAAAAAAAATTCACAGGAAATAGCAATATTATTATAATATCCTAAAACTATCTAAAATAACTAGTCCAAATAATGTAAAGTCCAGATGATAATTATATCCTATGGATGCATTTATGAGTCAGTCTGTAATGGAATTCCTGTATGATTCAATAGCAGATATAGAAAAAAAAAATATTACAAAGAACAGTGTAAATCCTTGAGGGGAATTGATAACTCACACCAAAAAAGTGTGTAAAAAAAGTGAAGAAAAAATTATAAAATTAAAAAATTAAAATATTAAAAATATTTAAAAAATGGAAAAATATGAGTGAAACAAGTGATAATAAATATCAAAAAATGGATAGCATTAGAAAAAATGTATTAGAAAAAATATATCACAGTGAGTGTGTGTATATATATATATATATATATATATATATATATATATATATATATATATATATATATATATATATATATATGTGTGTGTGTCTCTGATCTGTACACTGATTGGTGCTCACAGGGGGGATGGGTATTTAAGGTATAGGTTTGTGTGTTATTTGCCACATCAGGTTTTGAACACCATTGAAAAAGGCTCGTGATTGAGCTGAAACGTCTGTTTTTTTTTGCTTTAATAAAAAACGGATTGCTAAAGAAAACCTGTGTGCCTGCCTGTTTGGATCCTTCTGCAACACGGAGACCATTTGTGGGATTCACCGTTTTTGCTCTACTGTCTGTATATTCGTGGTGGGAGCACCAGGTAGCTGGAATGATAAAGTGATAATAGTTAAATCGTGCACTTGGATAAAGTGATCACTCCTATGTGTAAATCCTTCTAAGTGAGAACAAGATACTGAAACAAACGTTGGTGAAAATCTATCTATAGTCCTGATAAAGGCCTAATAGAGGGCTGAAACGCGTTGACATTTATGGTAAGCTTCATTCTGATAATTTGTACTTGTCTATAACAATACTGTACCATGTTCTTTATTTACAGGTATAGAGTTTAAGCATATTAAGGAAGATTTTGGCTAACTCTGGATTTTCACCAACGTTTGTTTCAGTATCTTGTTCTCACTTAGAAGGATATACACATAGGAGGGATCACTTTATTCAAGTGCACGATTTAACTATTTGGAGTTCACAAACACTATATATTTTTTCAATATATTTTTTCAATATATATATATATATATATATATATATATACACTCACTGTGATATATTATTTCTAATACATTTTTTTCTAATGCTATCCAATTTTTGATATTCATTATCACTTGTTTCACTCATATTTTTTCATTTTTTTTTAAATATTTTAAAAAAAAATTCTCATTTTTTATTTTATACTTTTTTTTACACACTTTTGAATCATTTTTTGGTGTGAGGTATCAATTCACAAACAAACAAGGCCACTGCAGATCCTCAAGTGGATGAAGTGAAGCCGGACGCCGCACAAACTGAAGGAGGAGCCACACACAATCCCGAGAGGTGCAAGCCAGGCACGGCCAAGCAAAGACCGCAAAGGATATGCCAAAAAGAAAGTTAAGGCAGCACTCGGGAGACACAAAAAAGAGTAAAAAAACAAAGTTTATTAGAACATGATTAAAACCAGGCACAGAACAACAAACTCCTTACGCGTTTCATGCCGCAAATGGGCACTTAATCATAGGAGATGATTAAGTGCCCATTTACGGCATGAAACGCGTAAGGAGTTCGTTGTTCTGTGCCTGGTTTTAATCATGTTCTAATAAACTTTGTTTTTTTACTCTTTTTCATGCCTCCCGAGTGCTGCCTTAACTTTCTTGTGAGGTATCAATTCCCCTCAAGGATTTACACTGTTCTTTGTAATATTTTTTTTTTCTATATCTGCTATTGGATCATACAGGAATTCCATTACAAACTGACTCATAAATGCATCTATAGGATATAATTATCATCTGGACTTTACATTATTTGGACTAGTTATTTTAGATAGTTTTAGGATATTATAGTAATATTGTTATTTCCTGTGAAAAAAATGTTTTCCATCAGGTCTAATCCTCCACCACTTGTGAATTATTGCAATCACATCTATTTTATATTTTTCACATGGATCCATGTTATCATATTTTATGAATGTACTTTGTTTTAATCTAAGCAATTTTCCTTTGCTTTGTAATCCAGCTGTTTCAAATATGTTTCTGTTCAAAGATGTAATTCATTTTTGTGCATTTAAGTTTTGACCGGATTGTCCCTTTAACCTTTGATGATTGATATATAACACAGGTCAACAAAAAAACAAAAACTTTTAGCTGTCAAGGATGTTTGAACAAAATTTTTGGATATTTTTGGGGTGCTGAATCCAAAATTGTTTTGCCAAAATTGTTCTGGTTTTTGAGATAATGGGTTCCTCTTAAATTATGATTTTACCCCAATCCGACCTGTGGCTGGTGACATATGCAGCAGGGTTTGGTCTCCCTTTTTACTCCATAATTTTTTTTCTAATGTAATCTTTAATATAATCTTATCTTTAACATTGTTTTGCAAGTTTATCCATTGCATATAATTTCATATTCCACTAGAAGCTTGAAATGTGTTTTATTTCACAATGGTAAATGCTATTCATCTCTTACAATTGTTCATATAATAAAACTTAAGAATATAAAAATATTGAAGTCTTGCAGAAGCTCTGCTATCATGAACACCAAACCAGTGGTCTATTTGTGTTGATCTAAAGATGGTGAACTTTTTGCTTGGGTAGAAAAATGGATATATGAAGTACCCTTGTTTTATCTGCCTGTGGGATAGTAGGGTAAAGCAAGATCACAGGGAAAAAAGGGAAATGTCCTTTAGGTGAAGACATGACTGTAGGTGCGGCAAACATAATAATGATGAGCCATTGGTTAACAAAGAAAAAATCATTCTCTTTACCACTCCATATCAAGTTTGGACTGATGAAGCAATTTGTTAAGTCCTTGGACAGAGATGGCGATTGCTTCAAATACATTTGCAGATTGTTCCTTGGACTGAGTTTTGAAAAACTCAAATCTAAAACTCATCAACAATTTGAAATTCCCAAAATTTTGAAGCTTCTGGCTGGTGCAATTTATATCTTAGTTGTTAAGAACTTATTGTGTAACCACTAAGCAGACAATAATTAAGACAAAACATGATCATTAACTTTAAAAATTTGAGTATTAATACAAGCATAAAGGTACACTTTCTCCATAGCCACTTACAAACAGCGTTTTTCTATGCAGTGATTATCTTAATCAGGTTATGATTTGAGACAATTCCTTGTTATTTTTGGGTAGAGTAAGCCTGATCACTACATTTTTTATGGGGGTTTTTTCAAAGTGGGCTTCCATTCTCTCTAAAATAAGAGCCAATCTTTAAAAATATTATGCCATATTCGGACTCAGCAACAAAAAGTTACCCTAAAATCGATCTAATATGATTAGCAATAAAATCAATGTTGCCCTTTGTAATTATGGTATCTTTTTTTCCTTTTTAGAATAGTAATATTTCTCAAATTTGAACAGCAGCTGACTAAGTAAATAAAATTTATAATGTGGAGAAAATGTTTGACTCCCTTGTTCTAAACAGATAGGATGTTTGTATAAAATCATATTACTTTAGCTTCTAAACTATACCACATATGATGAAGAAACACATAATACTAGAAAAATTGTACTGCCTATATGTGAATTGGATTTAAGTAAATTTTGGTTTGTCAAATAAATGATCTGTTTATAGAGGATGCATTTTGTAGAATGAATTTGTAGCATGTGGTTTGTCACAAATGAAAAATTATGAATATATACTAACGTAACTCTTTAATATATATGTTATCCTTAAAATTAGTTTTACAAAGTATAATACTTATCTAAAGCGCAGTGGGGGGCGCACTTTCCAACACTACTTTACAGAGTCCAGGACTACGCTAATAGGAGAATTAGTGTGGCTGGATCCTAGATCTGTTGCTGAAGGAGAAGGGATCTGGCACACTAATCCTCCTATTAGCATGGCTCTGATCTTTTTCAAGAAGCCCCCCCCCCCCCGCACTATAGGTAAGTATTTTAACCTACACGTTACACAGTGCCACTTACAGCAAAGTAACATTTAAAATCATTTTAACGATAACAAATGTAAAATTTAACTAATATTCAGTATTTTAAAAAGAAACACATTTTTCAGAATATTAGTTCTGAATGATTTGTTCAAAATGAATAATTCAGTGCTGCACATGTCTAATTACATGTCCTTATAATTTGTCAACAGTTAGTAAAATATCATATTGTGGGTTATAGGTCACAGGGATTGTTTAAGGATTGGATCTGTTAGTGTGTGACAGATCTGGGACAATGACTTCTATGTGTGGCGTGTTTTGGTTCAATGAAAGCTGGAAATACTATTAAGAAATGCACAAGCACAGCAGTCGTGTAGCCTGCACACTTACTGAACAGAGCAGAGCTTGTCCGTGCATATCAGTTAGCAAGGATAAAAATCAGGAAAGTGCTGTGCTGTCATGGTTTTGGTCGGCATCTGCATTGCTAAAATAGACAAATGACTTGAGGCTTCCTTTTGTTCTCTAATTTATTCATACCTGGGAAATCTCAGAATGAGATAACCACAAAAAATATTAACCACATAGTTGCCAATATGTCTTAAAGGGACACTGAACCCATTTTTTTTCTTTCGTGATTCAGATAGAGCATGACATTTTAAGCAACTTTCTAAATTACTCCTATTATCAAATTTTCTTAATTCTCTTGGTATCTTTATTTGAAATGCAAGAATGTAAGTTTAGATGCCTGGGTTGTTCTTGCTGATTGGTGGATAAATTCATCCACCAATAAAAAAGTGCTGTCCAGAGATCTAAAAAAAAAAAACTTAGATGCCTGTTTTTTCAAATAAAGATAGCAAGAGAATGAAGAAAAATTGATAACAGGAGTAAATTAGAAAGTTGCTTAAAATCGCATGCTCTGTCTAAATCACGAAAGAAAAAAAATTGGGTTCAGTGTCCCTTTAAGTCCTGTGCTGGTAGCAAATGGGTTAAAGGAACACTATGGTACAAAAATTCCATGCCCTAATTAAATTTAATCTGAGAAAACGTGGGTCAGGGATGCCAAATTCAGCCTGCTCTGCAAAAAATGTTGATGTCAATGAGAATGTCCCTAGAATATTAGACGTAAATTTTCTTGAACTTTTCTTTCATGATTCAGACAGAGCATGCAATTTAAACACCTTTCTAATTTACTTCTATTATCAATTTTTCTTCGTTCTCTTGGTATCTTTTTTTTGAAAAGCAGGGGGGTATGCTTTGAAGTCTACCCATTTCTGAAGCACTAGATGGCAGCAGTTTTGCAAGAATGTTATTCATTTGCAAGAGCACTAGATGGCAGAACTATTTCCTGTCATGTAGTGCACCAGATGCCTACCTAGGTATCTCTTCAACACAGAATATAATGTGAATGAAGCATATTTGAAAATAGAAGTAAATTAGAATTTTTTTGTTTTATGGTATACTCTGTCTGAATCACAAAATATTTTTTGGGGTTTCATATACTTTTGTAGCTGACAAAACTTGATGTAATCCGTATATAAACCACTTTAAAAGCTGTATTCATTCACAGATAAAGTTCAGTAATTCAGTTTTGTGAGTTCTATATCTCAAATTTTCCCAGAGAATGTACCCTTAAGAACAATACAGACCAAAGTTTATATCCTTTTAATTTTTAGCCATAAGAGTACTATGCAATACTTTTGAGTGTATTTTTACTTCAGAAGTTAAGAATGCCTGTGTTACATTAGGACATTCCGCTAACAAATATCATCACTTTCATTATTTCATTGTTTTGCTTCTGGGAAATTCTGTACTTTTCAGGGTTATTTTGTGTAATAGTTCAGACGTTTTCCTCTGTTGGTAATAACCTGAAAACCTTAGCTCTGTTGTTGAATAAGAATTTATTTTACCCTTGGCTAGAAAAAAAAGGTCAACAGTAAATGGAATTACAGTAATTAGACTGGTACAAGGCATCAATTTTAACTATATTATCTAAAGATGAACAATGCTGTGATATGTTTACAATGCTAACTATATATAATGTACACCAAGTAATGTGAGTAAAAAAAAACCTGATGTAGGGAGCATTGGAGTGAATAAATATATTATAAAGCTATTTATTTAATTTATAATTACAGGGATATTAAAATGATTTTTTTTATTATTATTAATACCAAAAGAGAAAAGTGTTCAATCGGGGAACAAAGAATGGCAGAAAAGCTTGTTTTGTGGCTAATGACGAACTCAGGAGCAGCCTCTGTTAGCCCAAAATCTGCCCTTCATAGCAAACTTTCCTGTAATAGATCAATCCAGCCCTGAAGTATTTGGTGGTCCCCCTTTCAATGGGAGGTACAGCTACAACAGACCACAATTTTGAAATACTACTGCCCTCCTCACCTGAATTAAGTGAAGTCATCTTAGTCCAGGCACACCGGGCAAGGGATCCATGTCTAGTTGCCCTCATCACTTTTAGGAAGACTAGTTGACAATGGTCATAATGCATCACAAAAGAGACAAGTGCTCATCCAGTGAACAAATAACAAGTAAATGAATAACAGCGTATTGTGTGCCTAATGACAACCACAAAAACAGCCTTTTAAGCCCATGTTCTATGTACAGACTTTCCTGCAGTATATTTACCCAACCCATAAATACCAGTCATTTCCCCTCTGATAGACATGGCAACATGGCAACATGGCAACAACAAGCAAATGTTCAACAACAGACTTCCTCAGTAGGTGTGAAGCCATCTCCTTCTAGGCACAATGGCTATGGGGTCCATGTTTGGTTGCTCTCATCAACCATAGGAAGACTTGTTTCTAAGGGTCATAATGCATAACAAAAGAGAGAAGACATTGAGGAAATAAAAATCTGTTTAATAGCTTATTGAGTGGCTAGTGATCACCACAGTAGCAGTCTCTTGTAGCCCTTCATGTTCCTTTCACAGAAAAGAACTTTCCTGCTATATATCAGTCCATTTCTGAAATACCAGTACATGCATATCTAAAAAGAATTTTGTTAAATGAGTATATTGTTTTTAGGCATGTGCATTTGGACAATTCAGAAGCAAACAAATATGGCAGCAGCCAGTAGCATTCAGCTAGTTTTGGAGCCGGATTTGTGTAAATAAGATTTGTGTAAATTCAGGTCTTAGTGTTTTGCTCTTATACAAGAAGAAATCTGGCTAAAAAATAGCCGAATGCTGCTGGGGCCACCATATTTAGCACTAATTTGCTTCTGAATAGTCAGAATTCACATACTTAATTATTTTGGGGTTTTTTTTCAATTTTTTTCCCTCTCAACCAGAATAAAAAAACAGCCTTGTTAACAAATTTACAGACTAATACAAAATTAAAGGATTTTATACTGAATTGTTGTTTGCATATGTGTAGTTAAGAAAGAAATTGCAATAGCCCTCTTCCATAAGAGGGCTTAGCACTGATTCAGTTTAGTTAACTACTATAATAGTAATTTCACAGGTATTCGAATAAACAGACATTTATTTCCAATCTCCATCTAATAGCTAAATCTAAATCTATATTTATATATACACAATAATTGATGCAAAACTAATAATCCATTCGATAAATTACTTTTCAAGTAATTTCTGAGTAACCCAAAAAGATTTCAAATCAGTGATGTCGCGAACATAAAAATTTGGGTTCGTGAACGGCGAACGCTAACTTCCACAACTGTTTGCGAACGGGCAAACCGGGCGAACCGCCATAGACTTCAATAGGCAGGCAAATTTTAGAACCCACAGGGACTCTTTCTGGCCACAATAGTGATGGAAAAGTTGTTTCAAGGACTGTGGCATGCCGGAGGGGGATCCATGGCAAAACTCCCATGGAAAATTACATAGTTGATGCAGAGTCTGGTTTTAATCCATAAAGGGCATAAATCACCTAACATTCCTAAGAATCCTAAATTGTTTAGAATAACGTCCTTTAAAACATCAGGTATGATGTTGTATCGATCAGGTAGTGTAAGGGTTACGCCCGCTTCACAGTGACAGACCAAACTCCCCGTTTAACGCACTGCAAATAACCGCAAACAGTCCATTTGCACAACCGCAAACCCCCAATTTGCACAAGGTTGGATACAAAGCTAGCCATGTCCCGTTCCTTGTCCTCACTGATGTCATTGAAGGTCTCTTCCTCCACCCAGCCACGTACAACACCAAGGGTTCCCGAAAGGTGACAACAAGCCCCCTGGGATGCCTGCTGTGTTTGGTCTTCCACCTCCTCAAAGCCACCTTCCTCCTCTGACTCCTCTTCTTCAGACTCCTCTCTCTGCGTTGCCTTTCTCTGCATTATTATAAGGTGTGTTAAGTAGTACTATTCCTATCAGTTTAATCCCTGTTACGTCCCCTATCAGAGGACGTGTATATGGCATCGATTTTAGGAACCGGGAGATGGAAAAAGATGCTTGGTCGGTCCTCCTACTTCAAATTTGGGGCACTGCGCGTGCAATCTAATGTGCCACCAGATAGGAGTGGTGTGTTAAGTAGTACTATTCTTATCAATTTAATCCCTGTTACGTCCCCTATCAGTGTTTTTTTTAAATGTACACTACTGTTACACCAGATATGAGTTGCACTGGTGTGACACTGTGCCCTGGCAGGCAGGCACTGAAATGCACACGTGTGAAGGAATCAAAAAAGTGTTGTTTCTTTTAAATGTACACTACTGTTACACCAGATATGAGTTGCACTGGGGTGACACTGTGCCCTGGCAGGCACTGAAATGCACACGTGTGAAGGAAACTGACTGCTATTATTTAACACAGTCAAAAAAGTGTTTTTTTTTTTTAAATGTACACTACTGTTACACCAGATATGAGTTGCACTGGGGTGACACTGAAACGCACACGTGTGAAGGAAACTGACTGCTATTATTTAACACAGTCAAAAAAGTGTTTTGTTTTGTTTTAAATGTACACTACTGTTACACCAGATATGAGTGGTGGCACTGGGCAAGTGGGCACAGTATACGCTGTGAGCCTGATACACACGCTGGCAGGCAGGCAACTGCAATTAGATTACACAGGAAAAAAAAAAAAAGCAGACTGATGTTCTAGCCCTAAAAAGAGCTTTTTGGGGTGCTGTCCTTACAGCAGAGATCAGATGAGTCCTTCAGGACTGTAGTGGACACTGAATACACTAGCCTAGCTATCGATTTCCCTATTAAATCAGCAGCAGCTACACTGTCCCTCCTCTCACTAAGAATGCAGCTTCCGAATGAATCTAAAATGGATGCTGTCCAGGAGGTAGGAGGGTCTGGGAGGGAGGGTCTGCTGCTGATTGGCTGGAATGTGTCTGCTGACTGTGAGGTACAGGGTCAAAGTGTTACTCAATGATGACGAATAGGGGGCGGATCGAACATCGCATATGTTCCCCCGCCACGGCGAACGCGAACAAGCTATGTTTGCCGGGAACTATTCGCCCGCGAACTATTAGCAACATCACTATTTCAAATGTAACGTTTGCTTTGTGCATTATCAAAACACTGTCAAATTACCAGAGCAATACTGGTTGACAATGTCTTGCTTGATCAATTTAGGTCAAAAAATTAATAACAAACAGTTTTCTACTAATACAAGTTAGCAAACTTGATAGCCCAGCAAACACAGATGCCCACTATACCATTGAAGCCCCTGTTTAAATCCCTTAAATAGACATAAACACATATCTATATGGTTTTGAAGAACAGCAGGTAAATTGCAAACATGTAGCACATGCGCATTACTGCACATTATTAAAAGTGATCAATCAATCTACCAACCTGTTCATGTGCCTTTCCTTTTCTGATTATGAAATAACAAGATTAACATTGCAGATAACTATTTCATATTGGTTTCAGGAGGTAACAATTTTGAGCTTCATGGGTATTAAAGACAAAAGCATTTTGGGATTGTGATAACCAGAAAACACTGACCTTATCAGAAAATGTTCAGATATTGTTATCTGTCAAAAAAAAACCCATCAGCATTAAGGTCAACCCCATAGTATCTAAAGATTGCAATCAACCCCCTAGTATCTAACGATTGTGATCAACCCCATAGTATCTAAAGCTTGTGATCAACCCCATAGTATCTAAAGATTGTGATCAACCCCATATTGTCTAAAGATTGTGATCAACCCCAGAGGGGTCAAATTATTAATGTGCAAGCGGACATGATACAATGTAGTGTATCATGTCCGCTGCACATCAATAAATGCTGACAGCATATGCTGTCGGCATTTATCATTGCACCAGCAGTTCTTGTGAACTGCTGGTGCAATGCTGCCTCCTGCAGATTTGTGGCCAATCGGCCGCTAGCAATGCTGCCTCCTGCAGATTTGTGGCCAATCGGCCGCTAGCAGGGGGTGTCAATCAACCCGATCGTATTCGATCGGGTTGATTTCTGTCCGCCACCTCAGAGCAGGCGGACAGGTTATGGAGCAGTGGTCAAGGGCAGCGGGGCATCAAGCTCAGTACAGAGCTTGATAAATTGACCCCATAGTGTCTAAAGATTGTGATCAACGCCCTAGTGTCTAAGGATTGAGATCAACCCCATAGTATCTAAAGATTGCAAGCAACCCCATATTGTCTAAATATTGTGATCAATCCCTTTGGGGTAGATTTATCAAGCAGCGGATGCTGCAATCTACCCCCGTAGTTTCAGGCTCCCTTAAGAAGCAGTTTAAGGAGCCGAATTATCAAGCTCCGAATGGAGCTTGATGCCCCTGTTTCCGCACAAGCCTTTGGGCTTACCGGAAGCAGCAATCTTAAGATCCGCTGATCCATAACTGGTCCGTCTGCTCTGAGGCTGCAGACATCAATCCTATATGATCAGTCTGATTGACACTCCCTGCTAGCGGCCGCAAATTTGCAGGGGGGGGCATTGCACAAGCAGTTCACAAGAACTGATGTTGCAATAATAAATGCTGACAGCATATGCTGTCGGCATTCATCAATGTCTGTCGAACATGATCCCCTGAGCAGATTATGTCGGACAGACCGATGATAAATCAGCCCCTAAGTCTTATGACACTGCTCCTTAACAATCATCACGATCGGATACCCCCTGACGCCTGCGTACGTGCAGGGGTTGGTATTGAACAAGCATTTCACATGAAATGCAATGATAAATTGGCCCCCATGTGTCTAAAGATTGTGAAAGATTGTGATAAACCCCTTTGTGTCTAAAAATTATAATCAATCCCATAATGTGTTTTATTATAACACACTTACAGTAAATCTAACCTGGTACAGTGATCTGTACATAAAACTGTGCATAAATAAAACAAAATGTTTAAAAACAAATTGTTACATTTCATCATATACGATGCTGTTTTGTGTCTGTACTTTGATATAGTGAAATGTAACATTAGTTGTGTTTTTGTTCTAGCAAGCATTTGACATTTGATTAAAATGAAACATTTATTTTATTAAACTTGCAGAAACATTGTCCCATTCTTAGAAGCAGGTACAGAAGCTGAGATTAAAATATGTTTGGGTAGGTGGACATCTGTAGAAAAAAAGTAACTTATCCTTAATTGAGAAGTGTGGGCTATAGTTACATAATAATATAGGTTGAAAAAAGACTCAAGTCCATCAAGTTCAACATTTCACACATTCCTATTTACTACGTGTTAAAGTGAAAGTCAACCATAGCATTTTTGAAATGCTAGGGTTGACTGTTGAAACAAATAAAGGGCACTTTCATTCATGAAGTATAATATACCTAATGCAGAAAGTGCCTTTATTCGTTTCAACCATTCGCCGTTCTTAGCTGCTACGGCAGCCCACAGCCAAAACTTTTTTTTGCTAAGAGGTGACGTTTTCACCTCTTAGCCAATAGCCGTGTGGTAAATCCGGTTTGGTGCCCATGGGAGACAGATTTACCGCACGGCTATTTGCTAGTTATGGAGCTTGATAAATCGGCCCCCTAGTGTGTAAAGATTGTGATCAACCCCTTTTTGTCTAAAGATTATAAACAATCCCATAGTTTGTAAAGATTGTGATCAACCTCTTTGTGTCTAAAGATTATAAACAATCCCATAGTTTCTAAAGATTGTGATCTACCCCATAGTGTCTAAAGATTGTGATCAACCCCTTTGTGTCTAAAGATTATAAACAATCCCATAGTTTCTAAAGATTGTGATCTACCCCATAGTGTCTAAAGATTGTGATCAACCCCTTTGTGTCCAAAGATTATAAACAATCCCATAGTTTCTAAAGATTGTTTGTGATCTACCCCATATTGTCTAAAAATGATAAACAACCCCATAGTATCTAAATATTGTGATAAACCCCCTAGTGTGTAAAGATTGTGTTCAACCCCTTTGTGTCTAAAGATTATAAACAATCCCATAGTTTGTAAAGATTGTGATCAACCCCATAGAGTCTAAAGATTGTGATCCACCCCCCCATAGTATCTAAAGATTGTGATCAACCACATAGAGTCTAAAGATTATAATCAATCCCATAGTGTATATTGATTGTGATAAACCCATTTGTGTCTAAAGATTGTAATCAACCCCATAATATCTAATTGAAAATAATTTAAAAAGACCTGAATTGGTTCACATTTGAAATAAAACAAAAATATATGTTTTATTATAATACACTTCCAGTAAATCTGACTTGGTAGTGATCTGTACATAAAACTGTGCACAAATAAAACAAACAAAATGTTTAAAAACAAATTGTTACATTCCATCATATACAATGCTGATTTATAGGGCCGATTTATCAAAGGCCTGATGCCCCTGTTTCTGCGCGGAAAGAGCAGTTAAGAAGCAGCGACCTTAAGACCGCTACTCCTTAACTAGTCCGCCGCTTCTGAGACTGCGGACAGCAATCAACCCGATCAGATACGATCGGGTTGATTGACACCCCCTGCCAGTGGCCGAATGGCCGCAAATCTGCAGGGGGCGGCATTGCACAATCAGTTAACCAGAACTGCTTGTGCAATGTTAAATGCCGACAGCATATGCTGTAGGCATTCAGGGATGTCAGGCAGACAGGATTCGCTACAGTGAATCATGTCCGCCCGCCATTTTGTAAATCGGCCCTTTTGTCTGTACTTTGAAATAGCGAAATGTAAAATTAGTTGTTTTTTGTTCTTGCAAGCATTTGACATTTGTTTAAAAGATATGAATGCAGCTGAAACATATTTTTTTAATAAACTTGCAGAAACATTCTCCCATTTTCAGAAGCAGGTACAAACAGAAGCTGAGGTAAAAATATGTTTGGGTAGGTGGACATCTGTAGAAAAAACTAACGAGTAGCTTATCCTTAATTGAGAAGTGTAAACTATAGTTACATAGTAATATAGGTTGAATAAAGACTCAAGTCCATCAAATTCAACCTTTCACACATTCCTATTACTAGTTGTTAAGCCATAAGAAGAAACAAAAATGAAGCAATTTCCATTGGTGTCAAAAAATGAAACATTTTCCTTCTTGTCTCCAAAGTGGCAATCAGATTTCTCCTTGGATCAACAAGCTATTATACTAACAATAATAACTGTGATATCCCTGTATTTCCTGCTCTGCCAAAAAAAGCATCTCATGCTTTTTTCTTTTTTTTTTTTCCTATTGAATTTCTAAAACAATCTGATTAAGTAGATAATTCATCCTGTTCTTCTTCATGTGAAGAATCCTTTACTCTACTGTAGTTTAAATCTCAGTTCCTCAAATCTCACTGAATGAACTCTTTGCCTTTTAGAGTCCTATTGATGAACATGTCAGCTGAAATTTGCTTATATGGGCCTTGTATATATTTGTGTAATGTAATCATATTATTATATTTTAAATAACAGCAACCTTTATTCATTGCTTAAATCTTTCATTGCCCCTATCAATTCTATCAAAAAAATCTAGTCTTTTTCCAGTTGTATAATGCCCTTCTTGAAAGCTGGTGCCCAAAATGTCAGTATGTATTGAAGGGTGTTACCATTCATTTATAAAGAGGAAAGATTATATTATATAATAAATATAAATGAAGTGAATAGAACTGAGTAATGCTACGTATGGTGTTAGAGCAGAAATAATGAAGGATGCAAATGTAAAGGCTTAAACAATAAAACTGATATTATGATCAAAATAAAAAGTTCAATCCATTTAAATCACTGCCCCAAATATTTATATTGTTTCCAATTTCCACAAGAAGAGTATTGAATTTCCAAAATCTGTCTTGCATCCAATAATCCTCAAAATGAAAACTGAGAAAAATCCTGCATAGTGTAATATTGTTTAAACCTTTAAACAAGAGACAGCAGAGAGGGGGGGTTCTCACATGTACCCAAGTGCATTAGTATAAAATACCAAATGGATATTTGTTAGGTCAAATTTGTGTAATAATTAAAATAACTAAAAATAGCCAGCAAAAGGATTAAAAACATAGTTTATGTAAGAACTTACCTGATAAATTCATTTCTTTCATAATGACAAGAGTCCATGAGCTAGTGAAGTATGGGATATACATTCCTACCAGGAGGGGCAAAGTTTCCAAAACCTCAAATGCCTATAAATACACCTCCCACCACACTCACACCTTAGTTTAATGTATAGCCAAGTAGTGAGGTGTAAAAAGGAGTAAAAAAAACATACAAAAAAGAGGAAGTGGAAATAATATTGTGCTTTTATACAAAAAAAATATAACCACCAAAAACAATGTGGGCCTCATGGACTCTTGCCATTATGAAAGACATTAATTTATCAGGTAAGTTCTTACATACATTATGTTTTCTTTCATGTAAATGGCAAGAGTCCATGAGCTAGTGACATATGGGATAAAATACCCGAGATGTAGAAGTCCACAGAAGAGTCACTAGAGAGGGAGGGATAAAATAAAAACATCTATTTATGCTGAGAAATTAAATCCGAAAAGTTTTTCTTATAAATTTCAAGAAAAAAACTTAAAACTTAAAGTGAATGTAAATTTTGATGCTAAAGTGCCCGGTTTTTAAAACTTCGATTAAAAACAGGGGCACTTTAATTCATCAAAATTTTCATTTCACTCCTGTTGTGAAAAAAAACTTACCTTTTAATCTTCAGAGCAGCTCCAGCTTCCTCCACCAGTTTCAAAGCCTCTTCCTGGGTCTAAAATGAGGCATCCGGCTTCCTCCAATCACAGCAGTGAATCAGACACTGAATCCCCCGGGGGGGGAGCTGTGATTGGAGGATGACCTATCAATCATTTCTGACATCAGAAATGGCTTGTGAGACCGGAGGAAGCTATAGCTGCTGTGAAGTTTAAAAGGTAAGTTTTTTTTGTCACAACAGGAGTGAAATGTAAATTTTGATGAATTAAAGTGCCCCTGTTTTTAATCAAAGTTTTAAAAAACGGGCACTTTAGCATCAAAATTTACATTCACTTTAAGACTGCTTCAGAAGAAGCAAATACATCAAAATGGTAAAATTTAGCAAATGTATGCAAAGAAGACCAAGTTGCTGCTTTGCAAATCTGATCAACTGAAGCTTCATTCTTAAAAGCCCAAGAAGTGGCAACTGATCTAGTAGAATGAGCCGTAATTCTCTGAGGCGGAGACTGCCCCGCCACAAAGTAAGCCTTGTTAATCAAAAGCTTTAACCAACATGCCAAAGAAATGGCAGAGGCTTTCTGACCTTTCCTAGAACCAGAAAAGACAACAAATAGACTAGAAGTTTTCCTGAAATCTTTAGTAGCCTCAACATAGTATTTCAAAGCTTTTACCACATCCAAAGAGTGTAACAATTTCTCAAGAGAATTCTTAGGATTCGGACACAAGGAAGGGACAACAATTTCCCTACTAATGTTGTTAGAATTCACAACCTTAGGAAGAAATTTAAATGAAATCCGCAAAACAGCTTTATCCTGATGGATAATCACAAAAGGAGACTCACAAAAGAGAGCAGACAATTCAGAAACTCTTCTAGCAGAAGAGATAGCCAAAAGGAACAATACTTTCCAAGAAAGTAGTTTAATATCCAAAGAATGCATAGGCTCGAAAGGAGGAGCCTGCAAAACCTTCAAAACCAAATTAACACTCCAAGGAGGAGAAATAGATTTAATAACAGGCTTGATACGGACCAAAGATTGAACAAAACAGTGAATATCAGGAGGTTTAGCAATCTTTCTATGAAATAAAACAGAAAGAGCAGAGATTTGTCCCTTCAAAGTAGTTGCAGACAAGCCTTTATCCAAACCGTCCAGAAGAAACTGTAAAATTCTAGGAATTCTAAAAGAATGCCAAGAGAATTTATGAGAAGAACACCATGAAATATAGGTTTTCCAAATCCAATAATAAATCTTCCTTGAAACAGACTTACCAGCCTGCAACATAGTATTTTTCACTGAGTCAGAGAAACCTCTATGACTAAGCACTTAGCGTTCATTTTCCATACCTTCAAATTTAGCGATTTGAGATCCTGATGGAAAAATGGCCCTTGAGACAGAAGGTCTGGCCTTAAAGGAAGTGGCCAAGGTTAACAACTGGACATCCAGACAAGATCCGCATACCAAAACCTGTGAGGACATACTGGTGCTATCAGAAACACATACAATTGTTCCATTATGATCTTGGAGATCACCCTTGGAAGAAGAACGAGAGGCGGAAAATATAAGCAAGTTGGTAAGACCAAGAAACTGCTAACACATCCACCATCTCTGCCTGAGGATCCCTGGACCTGGAAAGGTATCTGGAAAGTTTCTTGTTTAGATGGGAAGCCATCAGATCTATTCCTGGAAGACCCCACATCTGTACAATCTGAAAAAAACACATCTGGATGGAGAGACCACTACCCCAGATGTAAAGTCTGATGACTGAGATAATTCGTTTCCCAATTATCTACACCTGGGATATGAATCTCAGAAATTAGACAAGAGTTGGATTCCACCCAAGAAAGTATCCGTGATACTTCTTTCATTGCTAAAGGACTGCGAGTCCCTCCCTGATGATTGACACATGCCACAGTTGGTCATAGTCATAACTACTTTCTGGTTAGCGCAGTTGGTCTAACGCATTGCCTATTTAGTGTGTGAGTAATAAGTGTTTTTCTCCAGTTTGTGTGCTCCATTGAAGCCTATGGGGAGAAGTTAACGTGGTCTCAATACCCAAAGTCCTTAAGTTAGCGTGTCAGTTTTCACTCTTGTGCAAACGTTTTACTTTAAACTTGTAATACGCACACTAACCCATACCACTTTAAAAGTTTACTTCTATCTGTGTTTGTGGGAAAGTGCTAAATAGCGCGCCACTTGTAATCTGTCTCGAAATACATTTTATAAGCATAGTATTGAGTTTATTTCCCATCTCCCTCTAGTCATGGATGCTGTTATGTTTAAATCTAGCTTTCACTATATTCCAGTGTTGACCTGTTTGCACACTTGCAGAAACTCTAGCAGTGTAAAATAGGTTCCATAATGGCAGTACCTATGATTAGAGGGCGGTGCAGTCTCCAGCTTGTTCCATATTTAAATAAATATAGGATTGTGGTTGTGTTTTAATTGCTATAGGTGGATCTGGGGAATATCATTTTAACTAGACATGTGCATTCATTTTCAGACGAATACATTTTTGTCTGAATTTTGTCCCATTCGTCAAATCGGGCTCATAACAAACATTTTCATGTTTTGTTTTCGTTTGGAAGTTCAGGGAGGGGTAAGGAGCTGAGATTGTTAGACAAATCAGGGAGGGGTAAGGAGCTGAGATTGTTAGACAAATCAGGGAGGGGTAAGGAGCTGAGATTGTTTGACAATCAGGGAGGGATAAGGAGCTGAGATTGTTCAACAAATCAGGGAGGGGTAAGGAGCTGAGATTGTTCGACAAATCAGGGAGGGGTAAGGAGCTGAGATTGTTCGACAAATCAGGGAGGGGTAAGGAGCCTAGATTGTTCGACAAATCAGGGAGGGGTAAGGAGCTGAGATTGTTCGACAAAAGAGGGATCAGGTGGTAAACCTAAAACAGCCTTTTGTTTAGCACTGCTTAGGTTTAAAATTCCTAGTGCTTCTTATAGAAGATAATGGGAGTTTCAGTTTCTTGTCACTGGTTAGGACTGGTGTAAAATGCACAGCTCTTCCCATAAAATTTAATGGAAAATGCAATTCTTGACTTTGTTAGGTTTAAGGTTTTTGTTTTTTTTTAAATTAAATTTTGAATACAAGAATCACAATATTTTGCAGTATATGTGCAGTGTTTTATTGGTATTTGCAACAGGACTGTGATCTTTCCAATAATGTTTTTTTTTTTAATGAAGGTTCTCCCTTATTGCGGTTCCTCCTAATTAGCAATAGGTATCACCATAACTTTTGACTTCTTCAGAGTTAAACCACATTAATGCTAACACATAAATCCTGTGGCCAGAATGATGCAGATACAAATTATGCCAGCACATTAAACAACTAATAACCAAAAGTGTGAATTAAAATATCATTAACAATCTGCTTTCTGGATAATTGCTTCTTTGTGTATAGCGATGTGTGTCATATATAATATTATGTAGTAAATGATCCGGTCTGACAGTAAACCATGAAATACTATGTTGACTGCATTTAGAACAGCTGCTTGTTAGAATAAAGCACTTTTCTAACTGTAACCACCTGAAAGAAATATTAAAAACACATTTTTTTATATGTATCAGAAATTGATCACTTCATTGAAAAAAAGGTCTTCATACAAAATACATGTTTTAAAAAAACATAGGAAGTAATTTTGCGGCATGTAGCAAGGTCATAGTACTAAATCCTGTGGGATGTACGCCTTTCTCGCAGTGGTAAAACTACCATTTTAAAATATGAATTACAAAAAAAGTATGAAAAAAAAAATAGTGGTTTTTAAACCTCTTTGCCTAGATTAAACGTGGACTGCAAAAATACAACCGGAACAGAGCGTTAACTCTGCTTGCGCACAGTCCATACCGCTTCCAGTTTTATCCATAGTTAAAGGGACACTCAAGTCAAAATAAACTTTTATGAATCAGAACATGCAGTTTTAAGACACTTTCCAATTTACTTCCATTATCAAATTTTTAACAGATTCTACTGAGCATGTGCAAAAGCTCACAGGGTATAAATATACTAGTCTGTGATTGGCTGATGTCTGTCACATGATACAGGGGGCCAGGAAATGAGTGAAAAAATTAATTTGTCAGAAAAAAATATATACTGCTTATTTGAAATTTCAGAGTAGGTGTTAAATCATTGCCTTTTATTATGCACTTGTTAGTTATGCAATTCTACTACATTGAGTGG
>NC_069508.1:133962943-134017943 GCF_027579735.1 Bombina bombina | reverse complement strand
TATGTGGCAGCAGTTTAGCAAGAATGTTTATTTGGGTTTCATATCACCTTAAAGCAGGGTTTCTCAGCCGCAGTCACCAAGTACCCTCAACAGTCCAGGTTTTCATTATAGCTGAACAAGTGCACAGGTGAAGTATGTTATTGATCAGCCATATACTGTTTATTGCATGCTCTATCTGAATCATTCATTTTTATTTTCTTTCATGCAAAAATATTTTAACATATTTAATCGCTGCTATTTCATATGTAAGATATAGGGGCATATCTATCAAGCTCTGTACGGAGCTTGAAGCCCCGTGTTTCTGGCGAGCCTTCAGGCTCACCAGAAACACCAGTTATGAAGCAGCGGTCTAAAGACCGCTGCTCCATAACCTGTTTGCCTGCTCTGAACAGGCGGACAGACATTGCCGCAATTCAACCCGATCGAGTACGATCAGGTTGATTGACACCCCCCTGCTGTCAGCCGCAAATCTGCAGGGGGCGTCGTTGCAATGCTGAATACGGAGAGCGTATTGCTCTCCACATTCAGCAAGGTCTGTCGAACCTGATCAGCACTGTCGGATCAGGTCCGACATACCTTTGTTAAATAGGCCCCATAGCATATACAATTTGAGTTTGATATTTGTTTAATTGTAACAATCCATGGATCTGCATTTTGTGGGAAGTTTATCTCATTACAATTCATTACAGTTAGACAGGCTATATTGTTAGGCTATGGTAATCTAAAATCATTACAACATGGAAAGAAAGTGAAAAGAAAATTATTCCACATTATTAATTGACTTAGTAAGAATAGGTGAATAAATTTAGCAGGCATATAGGCATATCGTTGTTTTTTTTATCCTCGAGATTTTTCTAAGACTATATGTCATTTACAGCAGCTCTGCGGAACATGAACATTTTCATAAGTTGTTGAAAAAGGCAGGAAATGACAAACTATCTATCAAGCGAAGCTGGGATTGTATCATGAACTCCAGTTTCATGCTGAGCTGTCTTCATAATCCATCTTCGGCTGTTCATTGTATAATAATAGTCTTACATGAGTAGAAATAGTCTCATGCCATTCTTTCTATATTTTTATCTCGCTACCACTAAACTGCTATGTTATGATGGATAATATCATTCAAACACTTGCTTTGTATATAGAAGATTTTCTGCAAATGTAAAACCATCGCTGTGCGGTTACTGCAGAAAACTATTGTTATGGCATAAAAGATCCACAGAATATATAATTGCTTTAGGAGATGATCGGCATTAGTACTACTTATATGTACTGTTAAGTAGTTCCAAAGACTTCTCAATCTCTCTTGACAGATAAAAGAACATGTTACCATGTAGTATATTCATCTCTAGTTTATGTTTAGAGGCCGTATCTCTACAGATGTTAGATTATCTCAAACTGGGGTATTTGGATTGGGTGAGTTTGACATAATAGACCACTAGGAAGTGGGCATTGGCTTGGCTATGGGCAGGGCCCTTGCAGTCTTTTTTCATCACTTAGTCAATAGTCATTTGCTGGACAGTGCTTTAATGACCAGAGGGTATCTTTGAAATGGAAGTACAGGCATTTCCACTATCCAAAATGGCTGCCAATTTGCTTATACACAAAGCAAGACAAACTTCCCCGTAGTAAACAGTCACTGTGACCAGAAACTATATATGAGTGAAACAGCCCAGGTGCCTTTAAATGTCCATAAACATCAACACAATATGGGTATCCCAGGAGAGCACATATGAGCGGCTAAAGAAACGTGTGAGGATAATGATCCACAAACTGTGACTACACACTAGTCGGCAAGAATCTGCCTACACACTCACCCCACCGGACTCCTGGTCACACCATGCCCTCGGAGGTGTAAGAGGTCTAAGATTACGGCACTATGCCGAAACTAGTAGGACCAGCTGTCTCTTGTTTTTTGTGCTGGTGTCACTGGATTTTATCCTGTTTTGTAATAAAGCCTATGGAATTTTTATCTGCACAGAGACTCTTTTCATTATTTACTATATATTTGCTTATACAGTAATACTTCTGTCTCATTCCTGTGTGCCATTTGTGAGTTCCTTTGGTAATACAAATACTGATTGGATGTATAATTCTCATATCTCTTCAAAACAATTGCAGCAGTGGGATTCAGTTTAACATGGAGAAATAAGTGATTTTTTTTTCAAATGTAATGCATCTTGCAGATATCAGATCCCTGACCATACACAGTGATTGTTTGATTAGTGCAGAAGCATGCCACAGGAGATAACAGAAACATACTCAACAGACTTTTCTTAGGATATATCTCTGGATTGAAAAGCAATGCACGTTTTTCTACCAAAGTAAGGGAGTCATGCACTGCCAGTAAACAAACAAGGATAATTGATTATATGAATATTAATAAATACAACATTTGGTATCTTGTCATAGAGCAACCCCTCAAAATGTGCTGCACCCTCTAAATCCTGCAGCTGTAGGCCCCGACCTAACTGGCCTAGACCAGGATATGCCCCAGAAGTTTTTCACACGTCTAGCTACAGGTCTTGAAGGTTGATTTAAATGCACAGATTATTGAATCAATTGCCAGTGTTTAGCAATTTGATACAGCTCAGTAATTATATTTAGTTCCATCTAACTGGATGCTGCTTGAAACTTTAGTAATCCCAATGCATGATTGTAGAGAAATAAATCTCTATACTTATTTCTCCTGAAGATGATAATAACTAAACATGGTCTTAGGTTGTTGTGAAAGGATAAATTTAATTACATCAAAGGAAAAAAAATGTATATGATATGGTGAGCAATTCCATTAAATTGTTGTTTAATTAATTAAAATAAAAAATAGGAGATTGTATAATTGAATCCATATTTGTAAAGGAACACAATGGTTGATAGTGTTCTAGTTCTGCACAGAGGACACATCAGCTGAATAGCTGATTGGTTGTACTGCTCGTCAGTTCAAAGGTTAAAAAATAAGCATGCTGTGGCCATTTTTTCCCTCACAAAGTTCTTGCACATGCTCAATTCACATGGTAATAAACACAATCCCTTTTTGTTTTATTAATACATTTATAATACAGTTCAGATCGCAGTTTTAAATTATGAAGTTTGAAGCTTGCACACAAATTAAATATAATCATATAAACAAACATACAAATGGTGAAAAAGTTATTTAAATAGAACATACAACTTTAAAAACAAAATTCTAATTTACCTCTGTTATGGAATTTACTCTCATGGTATCCTTTGTTGAAGAGCCTACCTGCCCAAGATAAACAGGATTACTTTAGAGACCACCCGGGAGTCATTTGATGATCATCAAAATACTTAAGAAGTCATATGCACATCATCAGACATCATCAGGCTTGTAAAGTCTTCAGCTAGTTGCTAATAATTGTGGGTGATGACTTTAGAAGTACTAGCAGGTTACATTACTTATTACTTCACAAGCATGAACAGCCAGTAAACGACTTTAGAGGCATCTCATTTAAATATTTTGGCCTGTGGGCATACTTCAGGATGGTTTCTGATGACTAGTCTGGAGTTATCGATTACTTGACAATGACTCCAGGAAGATCATCCTTTTTGACCCAGGGTAGGTTGGCAACAAAGGATTACTAGTGAGCAAGGTACGTTTGATCATAGAATTTTAAATTACATTTAAACATAAACTGACGTCATTAATATAGAATTGATTCGCTGCAACTTTTCACGTTTTGCATCGCTTCTGTGAAGATCTGTAAATATTGTTGCAAGAACCCACACAACAATTCTACAATGCTCCAATTTTTCTTTGGAACTTTATGTCTATATATACATTTCAATAATATCCTTTAATTACTTTCTAAATCAAACAGTTTTTCTATTCAGTCAATGAATTTTTTTTTCTATTGATTATAGTGACTTAGAAATCAATTGAAAAAGAAAAGAAAAAAATTGACCGACTTGACTGCATTTTGTGTATGAATTCAAGCAGATTAAAATGGACCTCACAGCATGAAAGACACTAATCCATTACCAATAATGTTGCTTTTTATATGTGGTGTATGGATCTAAAAGTCTCATAGAGTAAACCTCAAAAAGAGAAACTACCATGTTTTTCTTTGGCATCTCTCAGTACAATGCCAGTATCAACTACATTGCATGAATTTTGAGAAGCATTACCCTGTCACAGTTTCACATACATCTTGCAAATTCTGAAAACATTCCTCTCAAATCTAGAATCTGACATCTTGCTGTACCCAAGCAATAAAACATCTTAAAGCGAAATGAAACCCAACTTTTTTTTCCAAAATTCAAATACAGCATTCATTTTACAATAATTTTCCAATATACTTCAAATTATTTTCATTCTCTTGGTATCCTCCTTAATAAACCCCCTAACCTCTTAACCCTTACACTGCCCCAACCCCCACTGTAATAACCCCTACACTACTTAACACCTAACAGCTAATTCCCCAAGAACCTAAGACCACCTAAGTTACAAAAAAACAAAAAAGACAACTTTAACAAAAATAAAAAAACACTACTAAAAAGCCCTATCCTAAAACTAAATTACCCTAAAAAAAACCTATACTAAAACTAAAATAATCTATCTTTAAAAAAACAATCTAAAAATCACCCTGAAAAGGGCATTAGTTGTTCAAGTGATAACTCTTTTGCAAAAGTGATTATTATTATCAGGTATTTGTAGAGCGCCAACAGATTCTGCAGCGCTATGACATAGGTGGTCTACAAAATAACATTTACAGGGGTCAAGTGGGTAGAGGGCCCTGCTGAGAGTTGCACTGTTGTAGTCGGCTCTTATGAATGTGAACTACAAACAGCTGGGCTCATGTGGAGATATGAAGGTTAGTGTAGGTTGTATTCATCCCTGAATAGTAAAGTATTTAGGGAGCGCTTGAAGCTTTCAAAACAAGGGGAGAGTCTTGTTGAGCGAGTCATAGGGTTCCATAAGATGGGAGCCAACTGGCAGTTGAGGGCATTGTGAGTCAGAGTGAAAAGTTTGTGTTTAATCCTGGAGGCAAGAGAAAGCCAGTGAAGGGATTGGCAGGGAGGTGCAGCAAGTGAAGAGTGACATGGAAGGATGATGAGCCTGGCAGAGGCATTCATTATGGATTGTAAACGAGCTAGGTGGCAGCTAGGGAGACCAGAGAGGATGGAGTTGCAGTAGTCGAGGCAGGAAAGGATGAGAGAGTGGATTAAAGTCTTGTCTAAAGAAATGTCTAATTTTAAAGATGTTTTTAAGGTGCAAGTGGTAGGCTTTAGCCAAGGACTGAATGTGAGGAGTGAAAGAGAGATCTGAGTCAAGTGTGACCCCAAGACATCGGTCATGTGGGGTTGGGGTAATGATGGAGTTATCAACTGTTATAGAGAAATAGGGGGGGGAGATTTTGGAAGAAGGGGGGAAAATAAGGAACTCAGTTTTGGAGAGATTTAGCTTGAGGTAGTGAGAGGACATCCAAGATGAGATATGAGAGAGACAGTGACACGGGTTAGCGAGGAAAGAGATTGTTCTGCTGCAGAGAGGTAGATTTGGGTGTCAGCATACAAATGATAATGAAACTCATGGAACTTTATTAAGGAACCGAATGATGACATGTTAATTTAGAAGAGAAGGGGACCGAGGACAGAGCCTTGCAGTACCCTAACAGAAAGAGTTAATGGGGCAGAGGATGCCCCATAGAAGTCTACATTAAAGGTACGGTTAGACAGATAGGAAGAGAATCACGAGAGAGCAGTGTTGCAGATGCCAAAGAAGTGGAGGGTTTGGAGCAAAAGAGGGGGTGGTTGACAGTATCAAAGGCTGCAGACAGAACAAGGAGGATAAGCTTGTTTGCAAAAAAAACCCCACTAAACTCCAAATTTTGTACTCACCATCTTGAATCCAGCTCCTTTGGGGAGTCAGCGGCGGGTCCATGGAGGTGCTGCTTGATCTTCATGGGTGGTCCTCTTCTTTTCTTCCACCCAATCCATCTTCATTTTATCACTGCAGAACCCTGAAGATTGAATGCAAGGTTCGGCTCCCCTTGAATTTCTATTGGCTGATATTTGAATTCAAATTCGAAATAAGCCAATAGAAAAAAGCTTTCATTCTATTGACTGATTTTAATTAGAATTAAAAAATCATCTAATCATGAAAGGGCATTTAATTTTCAGTGTGCTGTGGTGAAAGCATGAAGACAGATCAGGTAGAAGAAAAGAAGAGGACTATTCAAGAGGATCCAGGAGCGTTACCAGGGGCCACCGCAAGAGGACTGCCGATGCCAAGGACTCACCGCTGCCCCTAAAGTAGTTGGATTCAAGATGGTGAGTCAAAAATTTGGGGTTTAGTTTTAGAATTTTTTTGGGGGGTTTAGGTTTTGTATATTTTTTTTTTATACCAAAAGAGCTATAATCATTTATAGATCTGAACAGGAGCCATGGCAACCCCAGACATACATTTTGGTCTTCTGAGGGCCTCAAAGGTGAAGAGCAGTCATATCTCTGTAGAAGCAATTGTTGAATTGAGCCACTGACTAAGAATAATATTGGAGGTTATTTTCAATGGCAGAAGGGAACATGGAGAAGTTGTGTTTGAGGTGGGAATAGTATAGAGGGGGTGTTGGTGGTGTGAGGTCAAACAGAGTGATCTCGGGCATTTTAGGAGGTATTGCAGTGGAGACTCAGTAACACATAAGGTACTGTAAATAATGTGGGGGAAGAATTGCAGCTAGGATACAATGCAGTTAGGTAATAGGTTCAGCAATTGTTAGGATTAATAGGGATGGAGAAGAGTCACAGGTAGAATGAGTTGCCTTTGGGGACTGTAAGTGGTAGGGTTTACTGCCATTTGATGGTTGAGACAGCAGCAAATAGGGATAATAGATAAAATTGGATTTTAAAACTGGCAACTGTGTATTACAGGTAATTGTGTTATAGAGGATGGAGTCAGGACCTTTCTAGAGGCTGGTCATTGTCATTAGCCTAGAGGATCCACTATTATTTAGAGAGGTGCATATGGCACATTTTATAGAGCCCATTTTCTCTAGACAATAAAGGTATGAGAATGATTCCGTAGCTATGCTTGAGCCATGATAAAGAAAGCTGTTGTTGCTAAATTTTCTCGTATCAATTTAACATGGAGCGGGAGATTGACCAGAGAATCAGAGCAGCGGGGGCGGGGTGTTGAGCAGCGGGGGCGGGGTGTTGCATTCGCTTTACTGCATCATTGTGATGAAAAGAGAACTGAGTCAGAAGGTGAAGCTCTCGATCTACCAGTTAATCTTTGTTCCTACCCTCACCTATGGTCATAAAGGATGGGTCATGACCGAAAGAACGAGATTGCAGGTACAAGCGTCCGAAATGGGTTTTCTCAGGAAGGTAGCTGGTGCCTCCCTTAGGGAAAGTGTGAGAAGCTCAGTCATCCTTGATAAACTCAGAGTAGAGCCGCTGCTCCTTCACGTAGAAAGGAGCCAGTTTAAGTGGTTCGGACATCCCGTAAGGATGCCCCCTGGGCGACTCCCTTCAAGGCATGTCCAGCTGGGAGAAGGCATTGGGGTAGAACCAGGACAAGGTAGAGGGATTACATCTCCACACTGGCCTGGGAACGCCTTGGGATTCCCCAGTCGGAGCTGGTTAATGTGGCCAGGGAAAGGGAAGGTTGGGGTCACCTGCTAGAACTGCTGCCCCCGTGACCCAACCCCGGATAAGCAGATGAAGATGAGATGAATTTAACAGGACAGGTTTCATGGTTTCTAGGCTATACAGAAGAATGGGATTAAAAAAAAATAAAAAAAAATTCTGTATTACTACTGCGCATTTTCATTTTATCCTGGACTGGAATATCTATTTAAGCTTTTCTCATCTGAAACATCTTGCATCTTGGTTTTACAATATTTTAGAGGACGACTTGCTTTAGTTCTGGAACTGTATCAAGATCATCTTTGTTTAGGGCACCTGGTCTTAACAGGACATGAAATTCAAAATTTTTCTTTCATGATTCAGACAGAGAATACACTTTTAAACAACTTTACATATTACTTCTATTTGCCAATTTTGCTTAATTCTTCTGGAATCTTTAGTTGAAGCAGCAGCAATGCACTACTGGGAGCTTGCTGAACATATTGATAAGCCAATGCCAAAAAGCATATATGTGCAGGCACCAATAAGGAGCTAACACCTAGCTCCTGAGCCTACCTAGGTATGTTTTTCAACAAAGGATACCTAGAAACCTAAGAAACTTAGATGATAGAAGTAAATTGGAAAGTTCTTTAAACGTTAATGCTCTATCTGAAGGGACACAAATTGGGTTTAATGTCCCTTAAATATTATATCTTGCTACTCTGTCTACATTAAAACCCTCTGTATTAGTCAGTAAATATGGTTTTGTGGCATTTTAGTAAAAAAGACATCATGTGACATATGCAGATGCAACTACCCTGGAGCATCTACTGTAAAGTAAAAACAAAACGACAAAAAAAAATTACTTTTAAATTCCAAGATATAGCAATCTTAGTTGTATGATATACCCAAGTGAGATAGTATGAAACACAGAGTTCAATATTATAAAAATGTAACTAATTTGAATATGAAATTTGATGTGACACAATGTTTCTGAGACAAGAGTGTAATTACTGCAGGGATTCAGTAAGTAGACCTTCCCAGAACCTTTACACTAAACACAAATTTTTTAAGTGACAAGTATATTTTTTTCTTTGTTGCATATACATATCACATTTATAATATGTATTGCATTTTTTAAACCTGTTTCTGTGCTGAAAAATAAAGATATTTTTGGTTCTTATACTTTTGGAGCTTAATACTTTCTACCAATAGAGTAGTTGGACTCTTATTTATCCGTTCAACTTCAATCCCAGCTGTATAAAGTCATGATAATTTAAAAATAAAAAATGCAATTTAACTTAACCTTTTCCGTGCTAAAATTGAGCATACTCTTTCACATGCATTAAACAAATTTGAGTATCTGTTTAAATTGCTACTTTTGAAATAATTTTAGTTGCACAAATATGTGTGTCTGTGAATTAAACATGAAAAAAATACAATTGTCACAGTAAAATAAACCTGTTTGTGCTGTTTTTGTCTTACATTCTGCAGTTCAGAAACATCACTTAACTGCTTTTTTGCTGCAAATGACATTCCCCTTCAAATTGTCAAATGTCATTTCATCTCTAATAGACAGCATCTGGGGGAAAGTACTGTTCAACTGACCCCACATCAGCTCTGTAGTCGAGAGTGTAAGTGCCAATTTTCTTAGAAGTGCTTGCTATAGCAATAGCACAGCAGACCCCATCTGACCTGAAAAGTTTTCTGCTATAAATGTGACTTTTCAAGGTTGTTTTAAAGTTTGCAAAACAATCAACGTCCAAGATTTTGCCTGATTCAGACGTCAATATATGCTGTGTTATAAAGCAAGCAACACTTTTTCAGAAAAATTATTTTATACATCACTCTAGTAGAAGTTAATTCATAATCCCACAGGAACTCTTTAGAACCTGTCAGGAACTGAAACAATCACTACCTGTATCTAAGTGGAAATTTAACAGCCCCAATTCCAAATACTCATTTTCCTGTCTTAAGCAATTTGTGCAAGCATTCCTCTGAAGCCACACATGGGACATGTACGGATGACCAGGGTAAAACAAGGGCATATCTCTCAGCAAAATATCACACTTAACAGAAAATGTTTTCTATGAGGAAAAGGGTTTAAAAATAGAATTTATGTTTCATTAGTTGTCAGCTTGGATAGGAATTAAAATTGCAGTTTTATTACAGTATAAAAGCCCACTTAAAGAATTTGAAGCAGTGCATGTTTATTCTTAATTTCTGAAAGCAACTGCTTGTGTTTATTAGAAAAATGTGCAATTAGTAAATATGTTAATAAGATAACTGTATCTTGCAAAACTCTAAATCTTATTAAAGGGACATAAAAAACACTTTTTTTTTTTCTTTCTTGATTCAGATAAAGGGCGATTTTACCTATAAGCTAAATTCCTTGAAAGTGATGCAGCGTATCTGTGAAAACCTGACTAGAAAATAACACATGAACATCTCTATATAAAAAAGGAAGATATTTTCTGTGAGCAGTTATCCATCAGCTGCTATTTTTACTGTCATCTGCATGGTGAGAAAAAAAACACCCAATCAGCATAATCAGTTCTCAGCTCACACTTTGCTTTATTGTGATCTAGTGAGATTTCACCATAATCTTGCAAAATGTCATGGTAAACATCCCCAAACTGAGGAGGAAAATAAAGCGTATCGTGTATGTTTTACGACATCCCATTTCCTCTAAACCACCATCCTTCCTCTTCCCCCTCTTACACTCCATCAGTCATCCACCGAAACTCCATACCCCCATCGTACCTCAGGTTTCAGGCTTCAGTTCAGTTATCAGCACTCAGATGTCATTTATCAGGTTCAGGTATCAGGACTGAGAAGTCAGACATCAGGTGTCAGATATCAGGGGTCAGGTTTCAGACATTAGGTGTCAGACATCAGGTGTCAGACATCCGCTATCAGGAGTCAGACATCAGGTGTCAGACATGAGGTATCAGGGGTTAGGTATCAGGTATCAGGACTCAGGTGTCAGACATCAGTTTTTAGGTATCAGGACTCAGGTGTCAGAAATCAGTCATCAGGTGTCAGGCATCAGGTATCAGACATCAGGTATCACGAGTCAGGCATCAGGTATCAGGACTCAGGTGTCAGACATGAGTTATCAGGTGTCAGGCATAAGGTATCAGGCATCGGGTATCAGGACTCTGTCAGACATCAGTTATCAGATGTCAGGTATCAGGTGTCAGACATCAAATATCAGGCATCAGATATAAGCACTCAAGTGTCAGACATCAGGAACAGTTGGGCTCCAAAGCAGAATCCGTAATTTCACAAAAGGAACCCATAAGCTCTAGTTTATATTTCAAAAAATAAATAGTTTATGTAAATGTTGAACATAGAAAGCTGGATTAGAGGAGCAGTTGTTGAAAGCAGTAGGAAGTAACATTGCAAGGGATTGGTTTTAAAGCCTGCTGACGTGGCCTTGAGAATTTGTTTTTGCCATTTACATCCAGACTAATGACTATGTGACATGAATGGTCAGATTCCCCTCTGAATATAGACAAACCAAATCAGTTGCCTATTATATCTTCTGACATAGCCAGGCCTCCTTGTGAACCTTGTGAATAACAGTTGGTACCTATGCAAATATAGGGGTTATAGCTAGGCATGTGTGATAACAATTTCTTTATCATTAATCTCACAATTTTGTAATCTAAAAACCAAATGTGCTGGATTAAGAACAAACAAAATTAAGATTTCTGGAATTTATTTTTTACATCACAGGTTCAACAACCTGTTTGTTGATTTGATTCTTTTTAATAGTGTGTAGTGATGCTTATAGGTGAATTGTGTACAATGTGTGTATGTCACTTGATTTATTATCAGTATAGTTTGCCCTTTGTGTTTGCTGGGTTATTGATTTTGCTATTTTTTATTAGTGTAAAAATGTTTATTATTATTATTTATTATTATTAAAGGGACATGAAATCCAAAATGTTCTTTTCATGATTCAGATATAATTTACACTTTTAATCAATTTTCTAATTAACCTCTGTTATCAACTTTGCTTCATTCTCTTGGTATCCTTTATGAAAAGAGTACCAATACACTACTGGGAGCTTGCTGAACACATCTGAAAGCCAATGAAAGAGGTATATATGTGCAGCCACCAATCAGCAGCTGGCTCCCAGCTTCTTAGCCTACCTAGGTATGCATTTCAACAAATAGGAACTTGTTGTTTAAAATTGTATGTTCTATATGAATCATAAAATACATTTTTGGAGGGTTTCATGTTGCTTTAAGTCCTTTAAGCTGCCCCATAAATTTGTCATTAATTATTGAGAATGTGTATTGGGATTGGGCAAACAGGACTGGTATATTATAAGTAGTGGACCATTTTTGACCAAACCAATGATGTGAAAATAGTGCAAACAACAACGAAAATAGCTGACTGTTATCACAGTGACATTGAACATATTTAATTGAAAGCCATTAACATGCTATGAATTATCAATAGATTGATACAAACCCATTAATGTCTAGGGAGTATGAGAAAGAACAGGTGTCAATAGAGGTCATAAAAAAACTACATAAATGAAGTGATGTCTTTTTCATCTCTAAGTCAGGTTTATTGGGAACAATTACATTATATCTTGAGGAAAATATAGAGCTAGAGTTATTTGTAATATCATAAATTATTTCAGAATTGGTTTAATAGTCTTACAGTGAGCAGCAATATGATATTATAATTCAACACAGTGAGTTTTAGACTGAAACATTTGCCAGTGGTTAGGGATTTGCTAATAACTTTCTGGCACATTTTTCCAGTGTGTGAGATTAAAAAAAACATTCATGTTAAAGTAGTATTATGCTGAAGACAAATTGTTAGAGGTATCTCAAGAGATAGAATAGTATTAATGTTTCAAAAAAATGTTATCAAGCTAGCTCATTTATATTTATTGGTTATGATTATACAAACTTTCTCACTACAATGCCAAGATTCATTTTTAGTGCAAACAGCAATATTTGTAATTTAGAGCCAAAAGCTACTTTTGTTTTATAGATATTGCCTGCTGAGACACCAAATATATATTGTTATTTCTTCCTGATAAACAAATATGGAATTAATGACCCATCGTTATTATATTTAAAGCAAATTATAAATGAATTAGTCCTAAAGCCTGTGTACACGGGCCATTTTCTTCAATGCAGCGGTCTTACCCGCCCGCGCTTCCGCCCAGCCACGCCCCCGATGAGCCCATTCCTGACCGCCCACGCCTCGTCACGCCTGCTCCCGTCCAGTCGCGTCACTACCGCTCCCGTCTGGCCACGTCCCACATCACACCTGCTCCTGCCCACTATCTCTGCTGTGTGATCCTAACTGACTGATCCTTTCTTAAAGGGCCACTAAACCCAAAATCTTTCTTTCATGATTCAGATAGATTACAAATTTAAACAACATTACAATTTACTTCTATTATTTATTTTGTTTCATTTTTTAGATATCCTTAGTTGAAGAAAAAGCAATGCACATGGGTGAGCCAATCACACGAGGCTTCTATGTGCAGCAAACAATCAGCAGCTACTGAGCATATCTAGATATGCTTTTCAGCAAAGAATATCAAGAGAATAAAACAAATTAGATAATAGAAGTAAATTAGAAAGATGTTTAAAATTGTATTCTCTTTCTAAATCATAAAAGAAAAAATTTGGGTTTCATGTCCCTTTAAGGCCAGGTATGTTTGTCCTCGCGCAAGCTCTACTGTGCATGACAGCTTTGGACAAACATACCTGGCCTTTTATAATATAGGATTATTAACAAGATACTTTCTTAGATACATCTCACCGAATTATAAAACTATAAAAT
Organism: Bombina bombina; assembly: GCF_027579735.1. Lineage (NCBI taxonomy): Eukaryota > Metazoa > Chordata > Amphibia > Anura > Bombinatoridae > Bombina > Bombina bombina. The sequence continues at coordinate 134,004,535 of NC_069508.1, read as the reverse complement.
CTATAGGAATTAAAGGGGCATTATAGTGAAAAAATATAACATGCTCTTGTTTGTTTGAGCATGTCATTTGATCACTTTTAACCAAGCAAATGTATGTGTTTAAACCCTGTAAAGGGTTAAACACATAGTTAAATGATCACTCTGGGGCTAAAGAAAGCAGCTGGTCCTGAGCAGAAACGGCCATTGAGCCAACCAGCAGTGAGGGTTTAACAAAAAGTTTTGCAAGGCTGATAGTGATACAATTAAAAAAACAAATTCACTACAATGTTTTTTAAAGACAGTTATTATTTAGTTTAAATTTTTTAAAAATTCACACATAAGTAGTAGAAGATAAACTAGAGATGGTAAAACAAGACTGTAGCAATTTTGAATGATACCATCTTTAACCTCTTAAGGACATATGACAGAATTTTTCCGTCATAAAACAATTGACCAAACTGAAAGCTGTGTCCTTAAAGGGTTATAGGACATGAAGCCCAGTATTTTCCTTTCATTATTAAAGGGACAGGAAACTCAAAAAATGATTTCATGATTTGGATAGAACACACAATTTTAATCAACTTTCCAATTTACTTCTATTATCAAAATTGCTTCATTATCTCGTTATCTTTTGCTGAAGGAACAGCCAATCACAAGAGACAAATGTGTGCAGGCACCAATCAGCAACTGGCTCCCACTAGTATAAGATATGTGTATACTCTTTTTCAACAAGGGATACCAAGAGAATGAAGAACATTTGAAAATAAAAGTGAATTTGCTCTATCTGAATTATGCAAGTTTTATTTTGACTTTACTATCCCTTTAAGAAAGAGCATGCAATTTTAAACAAGTTTCCAATTTACTTCAGTTATCAAATTTGTTTCATTGTATTGGGATCCTTTGTTGAAGGAGCAGCAGCAGCAGGGGATTTCTGCTCTTGAGCCTACCTAGCTATGCTTTTCAACAAAGGAATCTAAAGAACAAATCACATTATATAATAGAAGTAAATTGGAAAGATTTTTAAAATTGAATGCACTCTACAAATCATGAAATGTTTATATTTTAATTTATTTGTCCCTATAAACTTCACTACCATGTATCTGTGAAGCATCCTAAAACTATACACTATTTTTTAGGGAGTACTTGAAAAATAGATCAGTGTGTGTGTACGTATGTATGTGTGTGTGTGTGTGTATATGTGTTTGTGTATGTATGTATGTATGTGTGTATATGTGTTTTTGTATGCATGCGTGTGTGTACATGTTTATGTGTGTGTATGCGTGTATGTATGTTTGTTTGTATATGTGTGTTTGTATGCATGCGTGTGTTTATGTGTGTGTATATGTATGAGTGTGTGCATGCATGTGTATATGTGTGTGTGTGTATATATGTGTATGCATGTGTGTGTATATGTGTGTGTGTGTTTGTGTATGCATGTGTGTGTATATGTGTGTGTGTATGCATGTGTATGTGTATGTGTGTGTGTATATGTGTGTGTGTATATGTATGAGTGTGTGTATGCATGTGTTTATGTGTGGGTATGTCTGTGTATGCATGTGTGGGTATGTGTGTGTGTGTGTGTGTGTGTGTGTGTATGCATGTGTGGGTATGCGTGTGTGTGTGTGTATGCATGTGTGTGTATGTATGTGTGTGTGTATATGTATGTGTGTGTGTGTATGCATGTGTATATGTATGTGTGTGTATGCATGTGTATATGTGTGTATGCATGTGTATATGTGTGTGTATGCATGTGTATATGTGTGCGTGTATGCATGTGTATATGTGTATGTGTGTATGCATGTGTATATGTTTGTGTGTATGCATGTATGTGTATATGTGAATGTGTATGCATGTGTGGGTATGTGTGTGTGCGTGAGAGAAAGATATTTGCATCACATTGTTCTGTGTCAACAAGTGTAATGATAATGGGGTAACTTACTTAGGTACACAGGCAAAACTATGTCAAACTTAAAGGGACAGTATACTATAACATAGTTCTCCCTAATGTGTTTCCAATTACGTTTTTTTACCAGCTGCAGAGTATAAAATGTATGAGATTTGCTTTTTTAAATTTTATTTCTGTATATGAATTAGCTGATTTTGTGTTTTGAAGCCACAACCTAATACAATGGGTTGAGCTTGTAGGTATAATCAGATCTAATTACTTTATCACATTGTGTACTTATACCTGCTTCTTTATCTTATATCTGTCAGTAAACCAATAACCAATACTTGAAGAGAACAATGGATAATTAACATTTTATAACCTTAGCTCTTCTATAACCCACTGGGAGTGTAATTTCTTCTACTGGCTGTGTTAACACAGCTTGGCCTCGAGGCCAAAAACTTTCAGGGTAGGTGGGGATATCACAGGCCACATAAACTATTTTAAATGCCAATATAAGGGTAATGGAAATACTTGTAAACAATTTAATACACTCCAGCAGGTAAAGTGGATCATTGGGAACAAATTAAAGGGAATAACATTTTTGAGTAAACTGTCCCTTTTATCTATCTGTAAACAATTACATCCCATCTAGAATACAATACAATGCCCATTTCCACCATCAGGGCAATACATAGACAGGATGCAGATTCTTACAAATTGCATGCTCTATCTGAATCGTTAGAGAGAAAAATTTGGGTTTCATGTCCCTTTAAAAAATTCTTCTTACGTTCTAATGCAGTTTTGAAACTCAGCTGTCAAGTAGTGATGTGATCAGACAGAAGAATGAAATGAGAGTTGTGCTTCTGGGCCTTAAACACCAACAGTCATATTTTAATGATATAAAATAAGCAGTCAAGTAAGTCATATAAACAAGGCACAGTGAAATATAAGATTACTTTTAACTCTTTCTAAAAACTACATTTTATATTCAGTTTAAGGTTTTATTTGTGTAACAGGCTTTAACTTCTATATACTGCTGGTGAGTTAGAATTTGCAAAACATAATTGACTTATGTTTTTTAATAATATCCAATATTTTCAATTTCCATAGTAAAATAAAAATGTATAGTGATACCAAAGCCATTTCTTATTTGTTTCAGTGGTTTGCTTATGTGCCGTGACAGTGCAGTAGTCCTCATGAATTATAGAGTTAATGTTCACTGACATATAAAACGAAAAGAATTAGGATTAACACAAAACAATGACAAAGAATAGGGCATATGAGTGGATGAAAATATCTAAAATTATATTTATTAAAATGGTAAATGAAATCAGGAATACAAAACAAATCAAGGATGCGCCTTATGCAGAATAATATGCATTTTTATCCAATTCTCCCTAACATTCAAGCGGGATAACAAATGTTCTCCTTGACAGTCTGTTCCGCCATTTGAATGGTTCTGTAAAATGAATATTTTTTTTAAATGAATGTTACATTTCACTATATTCAATGTAACATCTGAATATTAAATGTAAAATATAATTTAAAAATGACACAGTGAGTTAGAATCAATTCTCAAATTTTGATTTCATTGTTTCGAATGTCTTCATTTTAAATCAAATGCTACATTCAATATTCAATGTTACATCAAATAAAATATTTGTTATAGTGAAATGTAATATTTGTTTGCAAATAGCAAGTGTAGATTATTTACTAAAACATCAGGGTTCATTTATAACAGATGAAACGGACCAGTATGTGCAAAACCGTTCACCTTGAGGGATTTACTTCCTTTATTTTTATGAGGTTTTCAAATAATTTTACTTACCAAAGAAACAAGAAAGCCTATTAATAAATAGATTAGAAATGGGTATTCTTTCCTTTATTATATAATATGCATTGTTTGTAGTGAAAAAGAAATATGTCAGAGTAAGTCCCTTCATGTGACACATATTTGGGGGCGTGTCTTTGTCCATGATGGTCACAAAGATATTTTTGTTTAGGATTCATTCTCCTAACAGTATATTGGAGGAGATAAGGTTTTCTTACTGTTCCTTCTAATCGTGTTTTTAGTTGGTGGTGCTAACTAAGGGTACCCAGTAATACTGGTGTTGGACCTCTTCTTCAACTAACTAGTTGTCTCTTTAATATTTCATGTACGCATTTCTCTTTACTTTTACTCCATGATATGGCTAGATGATTAGACACATTCATAGTATCCTCCATCCAAACAGCCAAACAGTTGAAGCTCATCTTTCCCTCATCTAACTCTTTATTAACATCTTTCTCAATCTTGCAGTCCTCACCTCCTTTTTCTCAACCTCCTACCCTTCTAGATTGTAAGTTCCCACGGGAATAGGGCCCTCAATCCCTCCTGTATGTGTTTGTAAATTTAGTCCTGTCTCTTACAAGTCTTGTTTTGTTTTATTTAAATGAATTGTATCCATGGACAGCGATGCGGAATATGTTGGCGCTTCATAAATAAAGTATAATAATAATAATAATAATAATCTTTGCCTAATATATTGCTCACAGGCACAGGCCTGGTTGCACAGAGGCATCATCCACCCCACTAGAAAACTAGGAAAAATTAAAGGACCAGTCAACACAGTAGATTTGCATAATCAACAAATGCAAGATAACAAGACAATGCAGTAGCACTTAGTCTGAACTTCAAATGAGTAGTAGATTTTTTTTTCTGACAATTTTAAAAGTGATGTCTTTTTCCACTCCCCCTGTACCATGTGACAGCCATCAGCCAATCACAAATGCATACAGGTACCATGTGACAGCCATCAGCCATTCACAAATGCATACACACTTATTCTTGCACATGCTCAGTAGGAGCTGGTGATTCAAAAAATTAAAATATCAAAAGACTGTGCACATTTAGTTAATGGAAGTAAAATGGATAGTTGTTTAAAATGGCATGCTCTATCTGAATAAAGAAAGTTTAATTTTGATTGAGTGTCCCTTTAAGTTGCAATATAATTAATACAATTTTTGATGAGCATTTGAGTGGGAATGCATAATTCCAATAACCCACAAAATGTTCTGTTTCCCCAAATCCTACTTCCCAAGGCACAAGCCTAGTTGGGCTAAGCCAAAATATACACCTAGTAGAGAGGGCACATGTGTTTTGTAGGGTAAACTACAGCATGTGTTATTTTCTGAGGTTAAAAATTGGAGCATTTTTCCCTGCTCCAAGGGTTGTATTTATTCCCTGATCAAACAATTGCTAACCACTAGCATATATTGTAGTCAACAAGGATAGCATGGTAATATTTTGACTTGGGAATTTAAGGTAAGAATGTAATTTTCCTTCACTCTCAGCGAAAGTTAATTTACCAAATACCAGAGCAGTAGCAAAATAAAAAAATAAATAATAGTAGGAGTCAAAAAATATAAACACTGAATACAATGTCTAATTATAACTTAATTGTAACTAGGGATGTCCATTTGGATCCTTCGTTAGGATCTGAATGCAGAAGAAGGCAGGGGCTCATGGCATTTAACTCTTTTCAGAATTGGATTCCTTCTTGTGAATGCTCAACACACTAAGATCAGTGCAAATCCAGATCTTAGTGTATTGCACCTTCAGAAGAAGAAATCCGGCTCTTAAAAGAACCAAATGCCACGACCCCCTGCCTCCTAACGAAGGATCCAAATGCAGATCCCTGATTCTAGCACTGTAAAATAGATGGGCGGAGTTGGCTAAGCTGTAAGATGGACACTGTTTGCTATTGCTTCTTCCCTGTGGTCTTCCGTCCAAAGTAATGTTTATACTTATTACCGCCCTAGGTTAACCTCTTAGATTTATGGCTCATAATGCCTCACCTATACCTTTTTAATTTACAGAACTGATTGTATGGCAATAAACATATATGCCATTTGAAACAGCCACTCCCATTAACTTTAAAGCCCCAAAACTACCATGTTCCATTTTTTTTTTATTTAAGAAAAAAGCTACATTAAAAAAAAAAACTGCAATGCCCTATTTTAAGAGCATTTTGGGCATTTTTAGAAAATTAACCAGAGATCTAATATCTGGTTAATTTTTGGAGCTCTAAATGCTACTGTGAGGTCTTGGTAGAAATAGCCAGCCACTTGTAAGGGCTGGTAAATTATTGCACTCCCGGAAACGGGCAAATTTGCCTGTTTGCAGGAGCACAAAAATGTTGCGCTCCACTTGTAATCTAAGCGCTTAATAAGACATAAAAGTCAAAATGAAACTTTCATAGTTCAGATATAGCATGCAATTTTAAGAAACTTAACGTATATGAAACCCAAACATTTTCTTTTCAGATTCAGACAGAACATACAATTTTTAAAAAAAGTTTACAATTTACTATCAAATTTGCTTCGTTCCCATGTTATTCTGTGTTAAAGAGATACCTAGGTAGGCATCTGGATCACTACATGACAGGAAATAGTGCTGTGATCTAGTGCTTTTGCAAATGGATAACATTCTTGCAAAACTGTTGCCTTATAGTGCTCCAGAAATGGGAAGGCTCCTAAGCATACATCCCTGCTTTAAAAAAAAAGATACCAAGAGAAAAAAAAAAATGATTCTATAAGTAAATTAGAAAGTTGTTTAAAGTCCCCTGCTCTATCTAAATCATGAAAGAGAAAAAAATTGGATTTCATATCCCTTTAAATTTATTTCTATTATCTAATTTTTTTTTTTCGAAATTACAGTTGAAATGTTCTAAAGAATTGTGTGAAGATTGTCCTGCGAAAAGGGAGTTTTATTACACCTCACAGTTTGAACTTACTTAGTTGTGAGATTGTAGCAGCTGATTAAATACAATGTTGAAAAATCCATCTCCTTTTAAAATTCTATTTATTAAACCGAAACTCTTGCTTCTACTGCCACAAAATCTTGTTACTAAAAAGAAAAAAGCACGCAAAAAAATTAAAACATGTTTATTTAAATACATTATATATTATTTATTTTATAGTATAATACATATATAACACACTGTATACACATGCACAATATACCCATAATCCTCCAGCTCATATAGGTTTATTATAATATATATATATTTTTTTATTAACAATGGTCATCGTATACATAGTGAATATATAAGTGTTCAGTGGGCATTTCATGGGAGTAACCTGCATAACAATGAGGAATCTTTGCTGGTATTTTCTAAAATTCGAATGAATAAAAGCTAGCGTAGGTGAACATTTTTACACATTAAAGGACCAGTCAACACAGTAGATTTGCATAATAAATAAATACAGTACAAGATAACAAGACAATGCAATAGCACTTAGTCTGAACTTCACATGAGTAGTAGATTTCTTTTCTGACAATTTTAAAAGTTATGTCTCTTTCCACTCCCCCTGTACCATGTGACAGCCATCAGCCAATCACAAATGCATACACGTACTATGTGACAGCCATCAGCCAATCACAAATGCATACACACTTATTCTTGCACATGCTCAGTAGGAGCTGGTGACTCAAAAAGTTTAAATATAAAAAGACTGTGCACATTTAGTTAATGGAAGTAAATTGGAAAGTTGTTTAAATTGGCATGCTCTATCTGAATCATGACAGTTTTTAATTTTAATTGAGTGTCCCTTTAATGTCTTTCAGTGGTGACATAAGCAATTGTAAGAAATACACTACATTTACTGTGAAACTTAGTTTGCATATAGATTATTTTAACTGTTAGAAAACATAATACATTATTATATTGACACAACACACCTTGGGGCCCATTTATCAGGGCCCGTATTTCTGGCGAGTCTTCAGACTCGCCAGAAACACCAGTTATGAAGCAGCGGTCTAAGGACCGCTGCTCCATAACCCTGTCCGCCTGCTCTGATGAGGCGGACAGGAATCGCTGGAAATAAACCCGATCGAGTACGATCGGGTTGATTGACACCCCCTGCTGGCGGCCCATTGGCCGCGAGTCTGCAGGGGGCGGCGTTGCACCAGCAGCTCTTGTGAGCTGCTGGTGCAATGCTGAATATGGAGAGCATATTGCTCTCCGCATTCAGCGAGGTCTTGCGGACCTGATCCACACTGTCGGATCAGGTCTGCAAGACCTTTGATAAATAGGCCCCATTGTATGTTGTGTAATCATGTTTAGAAAATATGCCCCTACACAATGCTGAGATTCGCGTTCACGGTTAATGTGCTTGGAATATAGAAAGTCAGCAAGCTCTATACTTGGAAGACACATCGCCACTTGTCTATGCAGCGAGGGGTCAGCTCACTTTTCATAGAACGTTTTACCCTGTAAGAGCTTTGTAGGACTGAAATGAACATTTCTCAGTGGACCCAGCAATCTTTTGATCATTGTGCCCTTAGTATCCTTCACTGAAAAGCATACCTGGGTAGGCTCAAGAGAAGCAATGCATTACTGGAAGTTATCCTGTGATTGGTGGTTACACATATATGCTTCTTGTTATTGGTTCACCAGATATGTTCTTGAAAAACTTAAAGGTAAACATCAGACATGCACATGGATAACATTTTTGGTTTGGATACATTTTTAATTTCCAAAAGTTCACCGTTTTTTGAATGTTCATTGCCCTTGCTATTTGGTATTCATTTTGTTTTAAACAAAATGAATATTAGCCATTTGTGGACCATTTATTTTCATTAAAAGGAATAAATGTTCCTTTATTACAGGTGAAAAAAAGTTCACTTGTAGTGTAAAATACCTTTAGCGTGCTGGAAAGTCGTGCTAATCCCGATCCTTCATCACACAACCCCAGGATCTTCTACTTTAGTGCAGGTCCTTGTAGCCACAGTGATAAACCTTCTATTAGTGCGGCTGGGTCTCTTTATAGAAGAGGACGGAATAAGTGCGGCTCTCCAGCAAGATAAAGGTAAGTATTTTAACTATTTAATGGAAACAAATGAATACTGATGAATCCATCATTATTTATTTTGTTTTGTTTTTATTTCATGCTGCATAGTTTGTATATTCGTTTTGTGAAAATGAGACAAATACCCGTGTTTCGTTAACAAATGCGCATTCATAACTAAACGAGTGCACATTTCTAGTAAACACCTAATGTTGTGCATTTGTCTTTGATTGTGAAATTTCCAGAAATTTCAGAATAGCATGGCAGGCTTACATTTGGTCCATGATTATATTATGATATATTTTCTGTTATATGTGCTTAATAACGCCATTTTTGTGATGAAGTGGCAGTAGTCTTGATCGTATTTGTTGTTTTGTGCTATTTAGAAATGTTTGAAATAATTTAGACTTAAAGGGATATGAGACCCAACATTTTTATTTCATGATTCAGATATAGCGTGTGATTTTAAACAATTTTTTAATTTACTTCTATTATTATTTTTTTGTTCTTTTGGTATCTTTTGTTGAAAGCAGAGATTTATGTCTAGGAGCCGGCCCATTTCTAAAACACTATATGGCAGCAGTTTTGCAAGAATGCTATCTTTTTGTAAGGACACTAGATGGCAGCACTCTTTCCTGTCATGTAGTGCATAGCAACGGAGCAAATTTGATCATAGACGTAAATTAGAAACTTTTTTAAAAATGGTTTGCTCTGTCTGAATCACAAAAGAAAATGTTTGAGTTTCATATCCCTTTAAAAATCTAATCATTCTATTTGTCTGTATATTGAAAAAAAACAACTACGGGAGTATAAATTGTAATCATAGTACTAAGCTGTTATTTCCATAAGCATTTAGTTTTGTTTTTCTATTTCTAATTGTTCCTTGCAAAATTAATAAATCACTTAATCTGACCGTTTACTAAAACATGCCAGCGTGAGTGTGCATTATTTATACATTGCATGATTTTTGGTTTTAATTTTAGAAAGACAGTTCAGAGACTAACAGAACAACAGGAAAACAGAAACGTCATTTTAATGTGTACTTTTTATATTGAGAAGTAAATAACAAATGACATATTGCATACAGTAGTATTGAAAAATAAATTAAACTAATTGATTTGTTACCTAGGTCTTTAAAAAATAAAATCACAGCATTGCTAAGGGTAAATTGTGAATTCATACGTATCGTAAGAAATGCTTCTGTGTTATATTTCATTCAACAATCATCTATTTGATGGCTGAACATGAGCGTAGTTACCCAAGAACCTACAATTGTAAAGAAATATAAATGCAAACAATTACACTCATAAATGAAGTATAGTTGCCATTCTACTATCAGGCATGGTTAGGATGGTTCATGGGCTAAATCAGTTATGGTCTAATTATAAGCTTCTTTATGTCCATTTTAATTTGACCATAATAAAAGCGATGACATAAGCATACCCAAAAGGCTTTACAAGGGGCTGCAACATAATGTAAAATTTAGGTTTAATGCTTACAAAATATTTAAAAAATGCTTAGATATCATTTAATGGTATAATGGCTAAATTTAAGCACTCTCTCTCTCTCTTTATCTATCTACCTATCTATCTCACTATATAGGAGCATAGTGCATAACACAAACGTAGCAATATTGTAAACAAAACATTAATGCTGAAAATCTGAAAACTATATACAGGGAGTGCAGAATTATTAGGCAAATGAGTATTTTGACCACATCATCCTCTTTATGCATGTTGTCTTACTCCAAGCTGTATAGGCTCGAAAGCCTACTACCAATTAAGCATATTAGGTGATGTGCATCTCTGTAATGAGAAGGGGTGTGGTCTAATGACATCAACACCCTATATCAGGTGTGCATAATTATTAGGCAACTTCCTTTCCTTTGGCAAAATGGGTCAAAAGAAGGACTTGACAGGCTCAGAAAAGTCAAAAATAGTGAGATATCTTGCAGAGAGATGCAGCACTCTTAAAATTGCAAAGTTTCTGAAGCGTGATCATCGAACAATCAAGCGTTTCATTCAAAATAGTCAACAGGGTCGCAAGAAGTGTGTGGAAAAACCAAGGCGCAAAATAACTGCCCATGAGCTGAGAAAAGTCAAGCGTGCAGCTGCCAAGATGCCACTTGCCACCAGTTTGGCCATATTTCAGAGCTGCAACATCACTGGAGTGCCCAAAAGCACAAGGTGTGCAATACTCAGAGACATGGCCAAGGTAAGAAAGGCTGAAAGACGACCACCACTGAACAAGACACACAAGCTGAAACGTCAAGACTGGGCCAAGAAATATCTCAAGATTGATTTTTCTAAGGTTTTATGGACTGATGAAATGAGAGTGAGTCTTGATGGGCCAGATGGATGGGCCCGTGGCTGGATTGGTAAAGGGCAGAGAGCTCCAGTCCGACTCAGACGCCAGCAAGGTGGAGGTGGAGTACTGGTTTGGGCTGGTATCATCAAAGATGAGCTTGTGGGGCCTTTTCGGGTTGAGGATGGAGTCAAGCTCAACTCCCAGTCCTACTGCCAGTTTCTGGAAGACACCTTCTTCAAGCAGTGGTACAGGAAGAAGTCTGCATCCTTCAAGAAAAACATGATTTTCATGCAGGACAATGCTCCATCACACGCGTCCAAGTACTCCACAGCGTGGCTGGCAAGAAAGGGTATAAAAGAAGAAAATCTAATGACATGGCCTCCTTGTTCACCTGATCTGAACCCCATTGAGAACCTGTGGTCCATCATCAAATGTGAGATTTACAAGGAGGGAAAACAGTACACCTCTCTGAACAGTGTCTGGGAGGCTGTGGTTGCTCAGTACACCTCTCTGAACAGTGTCTGGGAGGCTGTGGTTGCTGCTGCACGCAATGTTGATGGTGAACAGATCAAAACACTGACAGAATCCATGGATGGCAGGCTTTTGAGTGTCCTTGCAAAGAAAGGTGGCTATATTGGTCACTGATTTGTTTTTGTTTTGTTTTTGAATGTCAGAAATGTATATTTGTGAATGTTGAGATGTTATATTGGTTTCACTGGTAAAAATAAATAATTGAAATGGGTATATATTTGTTTTTTGTTAAGTTGCCTAATAATTATGCACAGTAATAGTCACCTGCACACACAGATATCCCCCTAAAATAGCTATAACTAAAAACAAACTAAAAACTACTTCCAAAACTATTCAGCTTTGATATTAATGAGTTTTTTGGGTTCATTGAGAACATGGTTGTTGTTCAATAATAAAATTAATCCTCAAAAATATAACTTGCCTAATAATTCTGCATTCCCTGTATGTAATACACATATATACAGTGTATGTGTGTATATATATATATATATATATATATATATATATATATATATATATATATATATATATATATATATATATATATATATATATATATAAAATATATAACACATAAAAGAATGGTAGCAAATGTAGAAAACAGGTCAGTGAGGCACATTCCCAAAACTCTGTATCAGGAAAGAAATAGTATGTCCTTTAGGAAAGTTCCAATGTATAATCCTTAGTGGTACTTAAGGATAGTGAAATGCCACTAAGGCATATAAGGGAAAGTTCCACGGTAAGATGGTTTCTGTTAAACTGGTAATGTCCAATAGATGTCACTAATTAAATGTTATATAATGTGTAAAGCATTTTGGAAAAGTTCCCAAGTAAAGTCACTAAGGCAGCATACATGTAAGCCAATACTTATCTAGTTTCCACTGTTGTCGGGGAAGCCTGAGATATTACTCAAGAATAGTAATAGATGACCTTCTGGATTGATGTATCGGACCGCTCCGTGTGTGTGACAGATGTGGGCAACCCCCGCAGATGATCGTGGCTATGTAAGAAACCCTCCAGTCCCGTCTGCAGGTAATGTCCTCCTCGACACCACACGCCATCCTCAATGGAAGTTCCACCCCCTCTGACGTCAGAGGTATGCGCTGCACAGTCAGCGCTTGATGACAGATCCAAAGGTAAAAGGTTTAAGCGGCTCTTTCGAATGGCAGGGCTTAAGTCCACAGACTCCGACAAGCGGTATCCCTTCCGCTATGAAATAGAAAGTTGAATCCCAAACAGGGGAAGAAATGGAAAGTCCGGAGACAAAAAACTTAGTTCAAAAGTTAGATTTATTCAGCAAAATTGCCAAACAGCAGGTGAGTATACAGATGGACACTGACGCGTTTCGCGCATGCGCTTCATCAGAGGCCTCTGATGAAGCGCATTTGCGCATGCGCGAAACGCATCAGGTGTCCATCTGTATACTCACCTGCTGTTTGGCAATTTTGCTGAATAAATCTAACTTTTGAACTAAGTTTTTTGTCTCCGGACTTTCCATTTATTTCCCTGTTTGGGATTCAACTATATATATATATATATATATATATATATATATATATATATATATATATATATATAATACATATTTCTTTGATTTTATATATATATATATATATATATATAAATGCAGAAGTATAAGCACTCAAAACGTCCTAAGTACAAGTACCAGGGCACAGGACAATGGTATCTGATAGACAATCATAACAGTTAGTCTGCGCTCTCTGGATTTTTAAGTGTCATAAGTTTACTAATAAAGAATAATAAAAAATAAATATTATTATAGGGACATGAAACCCAAATTTCACCATATAGACAGAGCATACCATTTTAAACAGCTTTCCTATTTACATCTTTTATTATTATTATTATTATTATTATTCTTTATTTATAAAGTGCCAACAAATTCCGCAGCGCTGTCCATGGGTACAAAGATAAACGTACAGTACAATACAATATAAAAGACACCAGACAAAGTTTAACAAACAAATACAGGGAGAATTGAGGGCCCTGTTCCCGTGGGAACTTACAGTCTAGATTGGTAAGAGGGTGAGAAAAGGGAGGTGGGGACTGCAAAGGTGGGAATGATGTTAGTGAGGAGATAGATGAGGGCAGCTATTAGGCAAGTGGAATTCATTTGCTACTGATTTGGAGATAGGCTTCCCTGAACAAAAAGGTCTTTAGGGAGTGTTTAAAGGAGGAAAGGTTGGGGGAAAGTCTGACAGCTCTAGGAAGTGCGTTCCAGATGGTTGGTGCCGCACAAGAGAAGTCCTGTAGTATAGCATGGGAGGAGGTGATGGTAGAAGATGCAAGGATCATCTTCTATCTAATTTGATTTGTTCTCTTAGTATCCTTTGTTAAAAATCATACCTAGGTAGGTTCATCGGTTGATTGGTGGCTGGGCACATATGCCTCTTGTGATTGGCTTACCATTGTGTTTACAAATGTATGCTCTATCTGAATTATGAAAGAAAAATGTTGGGATTCATGTCTCTTTAAATTCATCACACTTAAAAATTCAGAAAAGTGCGGACTTACTTTATATATAATCAGGACAGTACTTACTTTATATATAATCAGTATCCCCTTTATAATGGTGACCCATATGTGAAGTAAAAATATGGCAAAAGAGGGCACAAAACTGCTGAGATAAGTGAAGTAAAATTCATACCTTTTTTAAACATTGGTTTACAACAGTCACGACTTGAGAAAACATGCCAGTGACCTAGGAGTGTAGGTGCTGATGGAGAATGACGTCATCTGACACGTTTCACGCCTTACTGGTGCTTTGTCAAAGATATATATATAAATGTAAAGTGGTCAATGAAACAAAACAGAAGCCTATCTTTTGGCCCAGCTTATGAAACACATATTACATACTCCATTTTTGGAATTAATTTTCCTTTATGTAATGCATAAAAGTTTTGAAATTAACCCAAAGGTCTTTGTGTTCTATATGTAAATGTTGTTTCATATTGATATCATACAGGTGGCTATAGGAATAAGGATAGCACTGCATCATGGGAGCACAGTAAAATATGTGCAGGATTCAGTAGCATTGACATGTTACATTATTGAAAACACACATTGTACAGTACTGTTTTATTTAGTGTCACTTTACAATATTCACACAGGTGATAGTACATTATTCTGTTCTAGAAAAAATATGATAACTTGTGTCCCTCTGGCAGAACAAAAATATATTGAGAATATGAAGGAAAATGAAACATAATATTACTACTCTGTCCTACAGAGGCATCATATTGGAGGAACTCATCTGTGAAGACTGCCTCATTGAACATATTATATTATATATAAGATGTTACCAGTGGTGCATTAAGGCAGTATTCTGCCCTTGGCACATTTAAATTGTATCCCCTGCCCCATGTCTGTCCTGGCTATATTCCTTATATAGTCCAAATATATACGCTATAAATATGTGTTACATATATACGTACATGGTAACAATTGCTGTAATTTGCCTTCATTTGCAATATGTAACTTTTATAGCACAAATTTTGAGTTTTCTGATTTTTAGCATATGTTTTGTTTAAAAGATGCTATGTTTATGTCATAGACAGACATACAAATAGATCTTAAAGTCCTGAGTAAGTAAAAAGTCAGGTATATGGGTAAATAACCTATTATTTACATCTAGGGTTGCCGGCTCTAGTCAACAAAAGTACTGGACAAGCAGTAGATGGTCCAAAAAAAGTGTTAGGGACTGGGAGATTTAAATGCTTTCTTGGATATATGCCCACATTGGATCCCAGATCAAACCTAATTATTTTAGTGCCAATTGGACTTTTGTTTATGCTAATTATTTTCATGTCTAGATTTAATTTTATATTCATTTTAATGGATACATATATAAAATACTAGACCACTTTGTTAAATACTGTATTCCTGGCAACCCTATTAATAACTAATCTAACATAAAATGTCTTCTGGAGACACTCAAGACGAATGTTACCCATGCTGACCTGTTAGACCTTATGGAAATATATGCTCTATGCTCAAGACACACATGGAAGATTTAAAGTTAAACATTTGCTTTTATGTAAACTAAAAGGAGAAACCATTTTTGGGCTAGATTACGAGTGGTGCACTAACTGGTGCACACAAGCAATACATGGTATATTGAAGATCTTTGTGACGATTGAAAGTAGTGTGTGTATTACAAGTTGAAAGTAAAAGCGTTCGCTTGAGCAAAATTGAATTTAACGCACGTTGCAGGGGCGGAACTACCTGTGATGCAGACATTGTGACTGCGACCAGGCCCAGGATGTCCCTCCCTCAGTGGTGGCCCAACTTCAGCACGTGAAAAAGTTGTTTTTTTGTGTTCATTTTTTTTTGGTTTCCAAATTCATGCACAAACTTTGATGGTTGACCTGTGGCTGTCTGTGGTATACTGCCACATCATGTGCTAATAGTAGGCATGCACAGCGCACCTCAGCTGCCCGGACCAGTCCCTTCCCATTTTGGCTACTTTGGCGCGCTGCGTGCAGCTCCTCCTTACTGACTGCACGTGTAGTCTTGTAGTCAGTAGGAGTCTGCAACAGTGAGGAGTGGCAGAGCACTGAGCTGAGGGTGAAGCACGAACATGGTGAGCTCAGGCTGAGGGGGGCTGTTGGGTGCGGGGGGAGCTGACGGTTGACCTGAACATAGAGAGACCGAAAACTGCTTGTGCTTGCACCAGTCCCACTCCCAGCTAATTCTGTGTCCGGTGGTCAGGGGATGGAGCACGATAATTGTATGCAACAGGTGGGAAATGCGCTACTTTAAAGTAGGCGGGGTGAATGCTCAATCTATAGAGCAGTGAACTGCAGTAGGATTTAGGGGAGAGAGAGTTTGACAGTCATACAGCACAGGCCTGAGGATTTAGGAGAGAAGGCAAAGCGCGAATCGGGAAATACTTTTTAATTGGCTGCACAGATGAAAAGCTTCAGAGTTTGAAAGCTCAACAACATGACAGTGGGTCAATCAAGTGTGGAGTTGCTCTCTGGTAATAGGTGCTGTTTGCCCGGACTGTGTAAAAATGACGAGGGCCTGGGGGCTGTTGCTGGTGATGAGGACAAAGACCCAGACCTAGACAGTGTCAGTGACAGGTAAGATCAGAAAAACCCTGGTGGTTGAAGAAATGAGTTGCTGTAGCCCAGCTGAGTAGAGCCCTGTCACACTCCCCTCTCTGATTTGATGACCCGATCAGCTTCTTCGCCCTCCAGCCAATGAGGAGTGACGTGCAAATGCGCGCATCACCCCCTCCGATCCACCTCACAAGGATCTAAAGGCAGCTAAAGGAGGAGTTCACTGTCGGAAGGAGTAGGTTTTTTCTTTCTTTCTGAACTTCTTAAGGCTAATATAATCACAGAGTTCGCAGGGGCATCATTTTATTGTTTAGGGCATCATTTTATTGCAGGGGGGCTGGGGCATCATTTTATTGCAGGGGGCATCATGTTATTGCTGGGGGATCCTTTTTTTGCAAGGGGGTTGGGGGCATCATTTATTGCAGGGGGCTGGGGCATCATTTTATTGCAGGGGGGCTGCAGGCATCATTTTATTGCAGGGGCATCATTTTATTGCAGGGGGGCTGAGGGCATCATTTTATTTCTGGGGGCATCATTTTATTGCTGGGGGGATCATTTTATTGCAGGGGGGTTGGGGGCATCAATTTATTGCAGGGGGGCTGGGGGCATCATTTTATTGCTGGGGGCAACATTTTTTTGCATGGGGGCTGTGGGCATCGTATTGCTGGGGCATCCTTTTTTTTGCTTGGGGCATCATTTTATTGCAAGAGGGCTAGGAGCATCATTATATTGCAGGGAGGCTTGGGGCATCATTTTATTGTTGGGGGCATAATTTATTGCAGGGGGGCTGGGGGCATCATTTTATTGCAGGGGCTGGGCATCATTTTATTGCAGTGGGGCTGGAGGAATAATTTATTACTGGGGGGCTGGGGCATAATTTTTGTTGCAGGGGGCTGGGGGAATCATTTATTGCAGGGATACTGGGGACATCATTTTATTGCCGGGGGGCTGGGGGCATAATTTATTACAGGGGGGCTGTGGACATATACTGTACATATATAAACATGTATTGTGTGTGCAGACCATTTGTAATGAGGTGCTTAAGTGCTGATATATATTGTGCATATATAAACATGTATTGTGTATGCAGACATTTTGTATTGAGGTTCTTAAGTGCTGATATCTACTGTGCATATATAAACATGTATTGTGTATGCAGACATTTTGTAATGAGGTGCTTAAGTGCTGATATCTACTGTGCATATATAAACATGTATTGTGTATGCAGACATTTTGTAATGAGGTGCTTAAGTGCTGATATCTACTGTGCATATATAAACATGTATTGGACTGGTTAATGATTTTAAAATATTATATTAGCCCAAAGCCTTTTATCTGCTGAACTATGTATTGTGTGTGCAGACCTTTTGTAATGAGGTGCTTAAGTGCTGATATCTACTGTGCATATATAAACATGTATTGGACTGGTTAATGATTTTAAAATATTATATTGGCCTAAAGCCTTTTATCTGCTGAACTATGAATTGTGTGTGCAGACCTTTTGTAATGAGGTGCTTAAAGGGACATTATACACTCATTTTTTCTTTGCATAAATGTTTTGTAGATAATCTATTTATATAGCCCATAAAGTTTTTTTTTTTTATTTAATGTATAGTTTTGCTTATTTTTAAATAACATTGCTCTGATTTTTAGACTCCTAACCAAGCCCCAAAGTTTTATGTGAATACGCTCGACTACCTACTCCAGCTTGCTCCTGTTTGTATAAAGGGTCTTTTCATATGCAAAAGAAGGGGGAGGGGGGGGAGTGTCTTATTTGCCACTTGCAGTGGGCTTTCCAGCTACCTTTTCAACAGAGGTAAACTGAAAGCTTCTAAGTAAGTTTTTAAACAGTTTTATACTGAATTTTTATATCAGTATCTGTGCATATTATTCTTTATAGTAGTGTCTATTACATGCAGTTATATGAAAATGAGTGTATACTGTCCCTTTAAGTGCTGATATCTACTGTGCATATATAAACATGTATTGGACTGGTTAATGATTTTAAAATATTATATTAGCCTAAAGGCTTTTATCTGCTGAACTAGGAAGCAGTGGTCTTATAAATAAATACAAATCTGTGACAAGCAGTAGTATATATTCAGTAGAAAACAGCACTCTCTGGACCTGATGAAGGGGTGTTTTCCCCACGAAATGTCACTTAAATAAAGGGCATCTTTTGTTATGTCCAGAGAGTGCTGTTTTCTACTGAATATATTCAAACCTTTACTCAGCACCCTGGCGAAAGTGCACCTGTCTCTACACACACACACATATATATACACACACACAGTAGCTCAGAAAAGTGAGTACACCCCTCACATTTTTGTAAATATTTTATTATATCTTTTCATGTGACATCATGAACCAGTAGTGAGTGTACCGCCTGTATAACAGTGTAAATTTGCTATTCCCTCAAAATAACTCAACACACAGGAGAGAGAGAAAGAGAGGAGAAAGAAGAGAGAGATGAGAGACATTCAGCCAGTCCTTTACCCTCAGCTTCTCCTTAGTCTGCTATATATAATAATTTGCTAGTGGTAGCAATCTTACAAGGAAATCATCCTGGGGTGCTCAGGTAATACACAATTCAATGTCCAAGGTACAATTACCAGCCTGGCATTCTCCTGATTCAATACTTTATTAGACCCTCATGATGTTTCGGGGGACAAGTTTACCCTTCTTCAGATAAGTGTTTTTTTTAAGTTGTTGTGTTTTTTTTTAAGTCTACAGGGAGAAGAAGTTAGCATTGTCACAATGTTTAAAGTCCTGAAGTTAGTGCTTTTGCTCGTTTGCGTGTATATATATAGGGATCAAAATTTCAAGCCATAAGCTACTAGACAGCCTAAAATGTTACTCGCCACTTTTGATTCCACCCACTACTCGCCCACACCCACTAACCCCCCCCTTGCATATGCTTAGCCAATGTGAAACACCTTAATTGTGCACTAATTTTTTAATTACTGTTTTTGTTTTACCATAAATTAAATAATGCTACATACAGAAATAAATTAACAAAAATAAGTGCATACCAGTTAGAAACATCAACAAGGGTTCTAGGGAAGACAACTGCTGGACAGAAAAATATTTTTTCTTAAATTATTTTTATTAAATGGTGTTATTATGAGTGTAACTTACTGTGTAATGTATTTAACAGTTAACCAGAGATTAGAGGTTGCGCTAACCCGACGCGCGTTAAATTCAATTGCGTTTACTTTCAACTTGTAATACGCGCACTATTTACGAAGAGCGCAAACACCCGCGATAAACCCCTTATCGCTCTCGCACAACAGCGCGCCACTTGTAATCTTGCCCATTATTGGTATGAAGAAATAATGATTATGTATGCATTTCAATATATCCTCCGTCTCCAGTATCTGTAAACTACAAATGTCAATAATAGTTCTTGAATTGATGAATATCATTAAACCAACACAAACATCTCATTACCTTCAACACTACGATAGATATATAAAAAATAAATTACTGAGTACAGGAACACCATGGGGCCCATTTATCAAAGGGCTTGCGGACCTGATCCGACACTGCGGATCAGGTCCGCAAGACCTCGCTAAATGCGGAGAGCAATACGCTCTCCACATTTAACATTGCACCAGCAGCTCACAAGAGCTGCTGGTGCAACGCCGCCCCCTGCTGACTCGCGGCCAATCGGCCGCCAGCAGGGAGCTGTCAATCAACCCGATCGTATTCGATCGGGTTGATTTCCGGCGGTTCCTGTCCGCCTGCTCAGAGCAGGCGGACAGGGTTATGAAGCAGCGGTCTTTAGACCGCTGCTTCATAACTTGTGTTTCTGGCGAGTCTGAAGACTCGCCAGAAACACGGCCCTTCAAGCTCCATACGGAGCTTGATAAATGGGCCTGAATGAATTCTCTTCAAAGTACACCAGCAGGTAATTGATCCCTCTGCAGTGTTAATTTTTCAACTGAAAATACAGCCACATTGGCTCATTTTATTGGTACTTGGAAACTGCCACCACACAAAGCAAAATATCAAAAGAAAAATTAATAAACTATTGAAAAATGTCTGCTCATCTTTTTGTATTTCTAAACTAAACAAGACCTGCAAATATTACAGGTTTATATTTGAATGAATAATTTGATATATGCAAAAGAGAGAAAATAAATCACAGACGAGTTGGTATATTGCCTATTTGAGAGGGTCAGATAAGATGTCTTATCCAATTTATTGCCTAACAAACAGAAGCAGGGTTCTGAAATTAATCTGTGTATTGAGATGTTATGTTTTATATAAAATCTTCTACTTTATTTCCTCATGAAAATTTAACAGGTACAAAGATGAATTTTAATGTAAATCTTTCATTTAATAAATCATAGCTTGCCTAAAATGATATATTAATGTATTTTACCTTAATTCACTACCAAGCAATAGATGTGAGCTTGCATTTTTTAGAAAAAAAACATACATTTGGAAAAAAATGATGTTCTAGAAGGGCATTGAAACTGGGGCTCAGTTGATCAATTAGTGAGCAAACAATGTTCCCTGATAGGGAACCAGTCCATCTGTGTTAGTGGGAAATGGGCAATGATCTCTGCCTGCATTCATAATTGCACAAGCAAATTGTGCAGCCTCACCACACAATCAATCGTGTAAGAGCAGGATCTGTCAATCACCCTTGCAAAAAAGTGGAGAAGAGGTTATGAAGCAAGGTTTTATGCACGTTTATAAGTTAACCTTGCAAAGAGCAAACTTAAGAAATCTAAAGGAATTCATTAGAGGAACATTACACTCAACATATTTCCATATAGAAAATTGGAAAGTTGTTTAAAATTGTATGATGTATCTGAATCACGATAAACAGGTTGGCTTGCATGTTCCTTTAAAAACTGAATCTAATAATTACAAGCGTGTGTGTGTGTGGGTCTGCGCGCGCATTCGTGTGTTTCTGTGTGTATATGTATGTGTGTGTGTGCGCATGTGTGTATTTGTGTGTGTATGCACGTGTGCATGTGTGCGTGTGTATGTGTGCGTTTGTTTGCATTTGTGCGAGTGCGTGTGTGTGGGTTTGTGTGCGTGTGTGTATGTGCGTGCGTGTGTTCATTTGTATGTGTGTGTATGTGTGCATGTGTATGTGTGATTGTATGCATGTGCGTGTGTGTATGTGCGTGTGCATGTGTGAGTTTATGCATGTGCGTTTGTGTGTGTATGTGTGCATGTGTATGTGTGTGCGTTTGTTTGCATTTGTGTGAGTGCGTGTGTGTGGGTTTGTGTGCGTGTGAGTGTATGCATGTGCGTGTGTGTGTATGTGCGTGCGTGTGTATGTGTGAGTGTATGCATGTGCATGTGTGCGTGTGTGTATGTGCGTGTGCATGTGTGAGTTTATGCATGTGCGTGTGTGCGTTTGTGTGTGTATGTGTGCATGTGTATGTGTGCTTGTGTGTGCGTGCTTATGTGTGCATGTGTATGTGTGTGTGTATGTCTTTGTATGTGTGCTTGTGTGTGCGTGCATATGTGTGCATGTGCGAGTGTGTATGTGTCTGATACTACATAACCCATGCCCTTTGACCTCCCTGGCTCCTCCCACATTATGGCCATATTCCAACTCTGACTTTCCCTGTTTCGGCACACTGCTTGCTTCATATAACTAACCCATAGATCTCCCTATTTTAGATTCTAAACTCCTGTTCCCGGAAAGATTCCTTAAAATATTGTGAGTCGTGGATATCATTTCTGTAAAGTATTGCAGCTCTATCTGGCAGTAAATGGTTTGATGGTTTAATTGATACTAATGCTACACCTTTCTCCCTTCTCTCCCCTCACATTCCTACTTCTATTCACCTGCCCGATCTGTTCAATAACTACAACATTCAAATGTTTTTTATTCCCACTCTGTTATAGAATACATCAATATCTGCATTTATGTTGCAGAAGAGAGTAATAATTATTCTAGATTCAGACAACTGCCAGAAATAGAATCTTTGCTGTGCAAATAATTATACTTCAACAATTTATTTTCCTTTGTACTGAATCAATTACCTCTGCAGTAGGAGAGGGAACACATCTGGCAGATAGAAAGTTGAGGAAAGTTGCTATTGGTAGCAGGTGCTACAGAGACTCCAGTTCAAAGAAAGTAAATTCATCACAGATAAGCAGAGAGGCAGAGATTACTTAAGCCTAAACTATAGGAATGTAAAAGTTATTTAGTAAGCGTAATACATCATTTTAGTGTCCTTGGGAGGACTGCAGTACAGGAAAATATTTAAAATATGTATGTCTTGTTCATGCATATTTTAAATAAAAGAGCTTCAGGTGCTACAGCCAATCAAAGGCTGCAGTGTCTAAGCCATTATTGTCAATGTGATGTGCTCCCTAATGCTTGCTAATTAAGGGGACAGAAACACTGTGCTATTATCTATTACTGTGGTATTCTTAAGGACATTGAAGGGACATGTTAAAGGGACATTGTACAATGTCTCTCTCTCCCAATTCCACTCCCAAATGGGAAATCGATTCCTGCTGTTGCCACTTGTTTACATATCTTTTCTATGGATCATACTACAGCATTTGTATTTATATTTTCAGTATAGATGGTGGTTTTAACAGACAAAATCAGCTCTTTCAAATGACAAATTAAAGGGACAGGAAACCCCAAAACTTTATTTCATGATTTGGATAGAGCATACAATTTTAACCACTTTCCAATTTACTTCTATTATCAAATTTGCTTCATTCTCTTGTTATCTTTGCTAAAGGAGCAGCAATGCACAACTGGCAGCTAGCTGAACACATCTAGTTAGGCAATCACAAGAGACAAATGTGTGCAGGCACCAATCGGCAGCTACATCTCACTAGTGTAGCATATGTGTGTATTCTGTTTCAACAAGGGATACCAAGCGAACAAAGCACATTTGAAAAAAGAAGTGAATATAAGTCTCTTAAAAGTACATGCTCTATCTGAATGATGCAAGTTTAATGTTGACTTTCTTATCCCTTTAGAAGTAAGGGCCTGGAGAGATTTTTAAACAATTTAATACACCACAGCAGGTAATATGGAACATTAGGAATACATTAAAAAGGGAGTTACAGCACAAATACACTATAATATATTATTAATGCCCCTTTAATAGTCTGTAGGAATTGACCCATGAAATCAGTTGTGTATTGTGCCAAATAAAAATAACAAAACAATGCTGTTGCCTGTAAGTGGATACATAGAAGTACTTGTGTCATTTTCCCTCCTTAGTATGAATCTTATTTCAGAATCTACAAAGTACCTTTCATCATAGCATGTGATCTAGTTTAAGAAACAGAGAACTTGCTGAGAGCAAGTGTAAAAGTAAGAAGCCATGTCATTGGACTTTACCCTTTGAGTGCTAAGCACTTTCCCACCTGGGTGCTAAGCTGGATTTGAGGGGGTTTTATTTTTTTATATATATTTTTTTGTACCGCTTTAGAGAACAATAGGAATTTGAGTTTTTGCTGGAGATTTTTGGGCTTTTTCTGGAAAATCATGACTTTCATTTTTTCCATATTCACTTCCATTGCCCATGACTTACAGTGGGAGAGTGCACCTGACTGAGACAATTTGCGATGGCTCAGAGCCGTCGTTAGCACTCAAGGGGTTAAATAGATACAGGAATAAATTCGATAGACAATGTACAAAAAGAGTTAAAGGGACATAAAACCTCAAACGTTTCTGTCATGATTCAGAGAAAACATAACATTTCAAACAACTCTCCAACTTACTTCTATTGTTAAATTTGCACTACTGGGAGCTAGCTGAACACATCTGGTGAACCAAACAAAAGAGGCTTATAGGTGCAGCCACCAACCAGCAGCTAGCTTCCAGTAGTGGATTGGTGCTCCTGAGCTTACCTAGGTATGCATTTCAACAAAGGATACCAAGAGAACAAAGCTAATCAGATCATAGACATAAATTGGAAAGTTGTTTAAAAATTACATGCTGGGTTTTATGTCCCTTTAATTGACTGCTATTTTATATTGGTGTGTAAATTGAAAAGTTGTTTAAAATGACATGCCCTATCTGAATCATGACAGTTTCATTTTGACTTGACTGTCCCTTTAAATTATTTTGAATCCCTACTTTCCAACTTTGGGAGGTGTATTTTTTAAAACAGTAGCTATTAAAGGAACATTGTACTCTCAAATGTTCTATCTAAAACAGAATATTTCAAAATGTATTACAGAGCTTTCTTTGGTGAAAATGGATGTTCTTGAACTGAAATTCCAAACTGTTGCTTTATTGTCAGTTCAGAAAGATGAAAAGTAAAGAGTACAATAATAGTTCATTTTTATTGCTGGTTTTATGAACAATGCACAGAAAATAATAATATTACTCTTAGATGTTTAAATTAATATTTTTTGCTTTTATAGGAAAATACCAAACAATTAACCTTAACAATCTACCCCCTAGTTACATTAAACCTGATTTCACAGGTCATGATCATAGGGTGGCCACCTCGGCCATGTTTTCCTGGACACTTATGAGAGGGTGCTCGGAGGGGAATATGAATTGCACCCCTGTACAGCACACAAATAGTGACCCTGGACAGAAATAGTCATGTTCCTCCCTGCACACCCTGCAGCATGTGTAACTCATAAGTGTCCAGGAAAACATGACTGAGGTGGCAACCCTGCATGGCCACCATACACAACCCTGTTTTCTCTCAGAATCATAGACCACTATAATACCTTAGCCCAAATAGACTACTCCTGATTTAATTGCAACGTTAATCCCCATAATACCCAAGGGAACTCCTCCACTTGGTCCCATGTACAATCTCCCAAACCCTCATGTACCTGAAGCCAGGTGTAATGTATGAATATTTCCTTTCTACAAATGTCTAACTTAGGAATTAAAATAAACACATTTAATGGTTCAAACATTAACCAGCCATGATTGCTAAAACCATAAAATGAATAAGCATGACTTCAGTGGCAAGAGAAAGGACATTGTTTATGACAAATTATTATTTTCTATTTCTAGCATAGTCATCAGAGGGCTAAGAAACTATTTGAATGACCTAGTTCCTGAGTTGCAACCCTTTGGGTTAAAACCATGCTGCAATTATAGTACTTAAAGGGACACTGAACCCAAATTTTTTCTTTTGTGATTCAGATAGAGCATGCAGTTTTAAGCAACTTTCTAATTTACTCCTATTATCAAATTTTCTTCATTCTCTTGGTATCTTTATTTGAAATGCAAGAATGTAAGTTTAGATGCTGGCCCATTTTTAGTGAACAACCTGGGTTGTTCTTGCTAATTGGTGGATAAATTCACGCACCAATAAACAAGTGCTTTCCATGGATCTGAACCAAAAAAATAGCTTAGATGCCTTCTTTTTTAAATAAAGAAAGCAAAAGAACGAAGAAAAAATTATAATAGGAGTAAATTAGAAAGTTGCTTAAAATCGCATGCTCTATCTGAATCACGAAATAAAAAATCTGGGTTCAGTGTCCCTTTAATATTTTTTTCTTATGATTTAACTATTTTATCAACAATTAAAGGAACAGTCAAGTCCAAGATAAACTTTCATGATTCAAATAGGGCATGTCATTTTAAACAACTTTCCAATTTACTTTTATCACCAATTTTGCTTTGTATTCTTAGTTAAAAGCTAAACATAGATAGGCTCATATGCTAATTTCTAAGACCTTGAAGGCCTCCTCTTATGCGAATGAATTTTGACAGTTTTTCACAGGGCGTTAGTTCATGTGTGTCATATAGATAACATTGAGATCACGCACGTGAAGTTACCTAGGAGTAAGCACTGATTGGCTAAAATGCAAGTCTGTCAAAAGAACTGAAACAAGGGAGCGGTCTGCAGAGGCTTAGATACAAGATAATCACAGAGGTAAAAGGTGTATTATTATAACCGTATTGGTTATGCAAAACTGGGGAATGGGTAATAAAGGGATTATCTATCTTTTTAAACAACAAAAATTAAGGTGTTGACTGTCCCTTTAAGCTGTAATTGTTGATATATTATGAATTAAAAAAAATAAATGGTTCAATTTACACCGTTTCAGAATAACAACCTTTTTTCCAGTCATGTGACTGCTATTGAAAAGCATTGAGAAGCAGTGCATTTATTAAAATAGCCAGTAGGTGGAGCTGTCCGCTTGTGTTGCAGCAAAGCCAAGCAAGCTGAAATTAATCAGTTTAACCAGACCTGAGCTATCGAGCAGATTTCAAAGGAACACGATCTTCCTGCCTATAAATCAGTCCAGATTGGAATGCATAGAAATAACTGTTTGCAGAAAAATGCAAGTGAAGTCTGTGTTGTGTGATTATTTTATTAGGTTTATAATGCTGTTTAGCAAATGTTTTTGTTCATTTAACTTACTTAAATTATATATTCTGTGTTGTGTGATTATTTTATTAGGTTTATAATGCTGTTTAGCATTTAAAGTCTTCATTTCAAAGCTTTAAAAATAA
This sequence comes from Bombina bombina, assembly GCF_027579735.1. Taxonomy (NCBI): domain Eukaryota; kingdom Metazoa; phylum Chordata; class Amphibia; order Anura; family Bombinatoridae; genus Bombina; species Bombina bombina. The sequence continues at coordinate 133,977,477 of NC_069508.1, read as the reverse complement.
TGTATTAGGTGTTACTTATGACAATTTTGAGAGGGGCCTGGAACCTATCTCCCTCACTTCCCATTGACTTACATTATAAACTGGGTTTCAATTTACAATGGTTTCGATTTACAACCATTCCTTCTGGAACCTAACCCCGGCGTAATCTGAGGGCTACCTGTATTTCTTAAATGCTCCTATACATTTTAGAAGATTTTCCAGTTTGGGTGCAAACTCAAAAACATAAATAGCCACTCCTGGTTCCTATTGTTACTGAAACCTCATAGCTCAGAACTTTTGCAATCACAACCAGGACCGTCTTTAACACAGGGCAAAAGGGGCAGCTGCCCTGGGCCCAGTTTCTGTTGAGGGGCCCAAGAGTCCAAAAAAAATAAAAAAAAAAATTTTTATTTTTATAATGGTTCATACCAGACTGCTGATTTGACATGGGGAACATACACATTCTGTCCTAATACTGTCACAGTCAAAAGTACTCTGCTTATATATATATATATATATATTTTTTTTAAAACTATGCCAGACCGTGCCAGTGTCATGTGACATGCCAAGCTATTGCCATGTGCTGTTTTAGATGTGCACTGTGCAGCACTGAATGCAAAGCCCTAACTCGGCATCCAGCCATTCCCACTGCATCATAAAAGGTCCTACTGGGGTTACCACTGTTACAAGGTAACTGCTCTGGTTGTGGGGATTGTTTCTGGGTAGGACTGACTGTAGGTGCATGCAGCAGAAAGCTGGAGCGGCAAGAACGTGAGGATTTGAGCATCTGTGCAGCAGCATACACTGCTCTCTTCAGTTTTGAGGCTGTGTGACTCATCTCACACTGTATCCATGCAGCCTTGGACAGACAGCATCCAGTTTGCTGTTCCCCTTAGCCCTGCTCTTTCTGCAGCATTGTCTAGTGCAAGGTGAGAGGGAACTTGTTCCTAGCAAAGAAGTGACATGTGCTGCTGTGGATGATGTATAGGGTCATGCTGATACTTCACACATTAATGTAAGGATATTTTTATAGTTTTTGTTTTCTCTCTGTCTCAGAATTTATAGCTTCCCATAGTAGTTCTGCTGTTCCAGTCAGTAAACTTATACTGCACCTCCATGCTTCCTCCTCAGTCTTTACCTTGCTTTGCTCCTGTTGGCTGCCCTAAATCTCTTTAACCAGCTAACCTCACACCAGAATCACATTCAAAAGAATATTAAATGAATCCACATTGGAGGAATTTATATATTTATTTACTTATTAGTACTGCTTAGGTCCAGTTTCACATATTGCAATTTATTTCATTTTTTAAATGATTAGCTCAGCAGTGGATAATCCACTGCTGGGCTAATAATTAAAAAAAAATAGATTTAGTTGTTTTTTGGGATGTTGGGGTGGAGAGCGAAATTGCATGGGGGGGGGGCCAAGAAAATTTTCGCCCAGGGTCCAGTCAATATTAAAGACGGCCCTGATCACAACACAAAACACTATACGGAAAAACTGAGCCAGGGCAAGTAAATATTTCGTAGATTAGAGATCCTGAGGCGGACCACATTTATATGGTAGATAAATATCACAATGTAGTATAAATAAGTACATTTGTAAAGTTTGCCTGTGGTAAGCAAATTTAAAGATTAGAAGAATTCCCTGAAAAATTACTTTATAACTTCATATTTGTCAAAATATTTAAATTTACACACTTGTAAAAAGGAAACATTCATACCTTACACCTGGCTTCAGGTATTGGAAGAAAAATACTGTATGTAGAAGACACTTTACTACAGTACAACCTATTAAAAATATATATGCATATTTAAAACCAGTACATTTTGTTTACTGATTAAGAGATCATCTCTCAAATTCTTAAAGGGACACTGAACCCAATTTTTTTCTATCATGATTCAGATAGAGCATGCAATTTTAAGCAACTTTCTAATTTACTCCTATTATGAAATTATTTTCATTCTCTTGGTATCTTTATTTGAAATGCAAGAATGTAAGTTTAGATGCCGGCCCATTTTTGGTGAACACACTGTGTTGTTCTTGCTGATTGGTGGGTAAATTCACCTACCAATAAACAAGTGCTTTCCATGGTTCTGAACTAAAAAAAATAGCTTAGATGCCTTCTTTTTCAAATAAAGATAGCAAGAGAACGAAGAAAAATTGATAATAGGAGTAAATTAGAAAGTTGTTTAAAATTGCATGCTCTATCTGAATCACAAAAGAAAAAAATTGGGTTCAGTGTCCCTTTAAGGAACACTCAAGTCAAAATAAACGTTTATGATCTAGATCGAGCAACTTCCATTATCACATTCGTCTTTTTATATTCACACTTTCTAGAAAACTACTGTGTGCACAAGCTCACAGGGTATAGATATACTAGTCTGTGATTGGCTGATATCTGTCACATGATACAGGGAGCCAGAAAATGGGAGAGAAAAAAATTGTTAGAAAAAAATCTACTGTTTATTTGAAATTCAGAATAAGTGCTATTGCATTGTCTTTTTATTATGTGCGTGTTAATTATGTAATTATACTGCATTGAGTTTAAAGGTAGCCACCAATCAGCAAGCGCTACCCAGGTGCAAAACCAAAAATGGGCCAGCTCTTAAGCTTACATTCTTGGTTTTTCAAATAAAGATACCAAGAGAATAAAGAAAAATTGATAATAGGAGTAAATTAGAAAGTTGCTTAAAGTTACATGATATCTCAGCTAGACCACAAGAAAGATGATTAGTGTCTAAGGGCCAGATTATCAAAGTTGGCTGCTTTACCTAGTGCAGGAGCATGGTACATTCAGTGGAATGCTGCAAACGGACTTGCAGAATGATGTAACATGATATTACTTAAAGGGACACTGAACCCACATTTTTTCTTTCGTGATTCAGATAGAGCATGCAATTTTAAGCAACTTTCTAATTTATTCCTACTATCAAATTGTCTTTATTCTCTTGGTATCTTTATTTGAAAAGCAAGAATGTAAGTTTAGATGCCAGCCCATTTTTGGTGAACAACCTGGGTTGTCCTTGCTGATTGGACAGCACCTATAAACATGTGCTGTCCAAGGTCCTGAACCAACAATTGGCTGGCTCCTCAGCTTAGATGCCTTCTTTTTCAAATAAAAATAGCAAGAAGACAAAGAAACCTTAATAATAGGAGTAAATTAGAAAGTTGCTTAAAATTGCATGCTCTATATGAATCCCGAAAGAAAAAAATTGGGTTCAGTGTAATGTCCCTTAAATGCTTACTGTCCTTTTAAGCATGGCAAAGGAGCTGTCCATGGTGCTGAATTTTTAACTGTGCTGAAATTCCTATTTAGTAAAGAGCCTGCTTGAAAGCCCTTTGATCTCATTTCTCACATTATAATAATGCTGGTGACTAACAGATTTCCTTATATATCAAGACACTTTGAGAATGTGGTGATTCTGCAGACTGCAAATTATTTCTCTAATGGACAACTGCTAATGTTTAGAGTATTGAGTAGCATATTTAAATGTAATTTAAAGAGACACTAAACACAAATATTTTCTATCATGATTCAGATAGAGAATACAATTTTAAACAACATTCCAATTCACGTATATTATCTAATTTGCTTCATTCTATAGATATCCTTTGTTGAAGAAATAGCAATGCACATGGGTGAGCCAATCCGAGGCATCTATGTGCAGCAACCAATCAGCATCTACAGAGCCTATCTAGATATGCTTTTCAGCAAAGTATATCAAGAGAATGAAGCAAATTAGATAATAAAAGTAAATTAGAAAGTTGTTTAAAATGACATGCTCTATATCATGAAAGAAAAAATGTGGGTTTCATGTTCCTTTAATACATCTGGGTAATTATTTACATACCTAACACTTCACAATATATATATAAAGTCTGAGGACGAGGTTAGAATCCTCGAAACGTCACTTTGTTAAAATAAAGCTGTGATTGCTTTAATGTGTTAAGTCCTGGTGAGTGCTCTCGTGTTTGGATATTTGTAAAGGCACGCTGTGGCATTGGATGCACCCTGGGCGGTTGTGAAGTGGAGTGAGCGCAGAGTTCATTTGGAAATGTGTATATATATATATATATATATATATACACACACACAGCGTAGAGCTAGCCCACTGGTTCGAAACTCCTGCACTTGGCGAACCAGTGGGCTAGCTCTACGCTGTATGGACGACGGCGATTGGTCTCCCAAGATAAGTGTCCTTTACCTTACTTAACCTTAATTGCTTTTGTTATGTATATATATATACACACACACTTATCACAGACATGCCCTTTAGTTTCTTGAACCAGTAATGTCCAGTGGCATCGAGTGCAGGTGTGCTCTCTTCTATATCGGACCTTAAAAAAGGTCTGTGATATAAAAACAGTTTATCTCATTTTTAATGTAGCAATCTGTCATCATTATGCCAGGGAAGTTTTCTTTCAATCCACTCTCTACTTGTAATTTTTTTTTCTACAGGAGGAATGGTATAAAGTGCTGTCTATTACAGCACAAACTGCACGTCTAGTCAACCCCATTGCTATAGTGAGATATATTAACATCATTATTTTTCATAAGAATAACTATAATAATAATAATATAGGGCATTGTTATCCCTTCTGCGTAAATTAAATGACAAAGCTATTTCCTTATGATTCTAAGTATTTGCTTTGGATCTCAGAAATATTATAAAACTATTAATATTGTTGTCAATGAAGTGCTTAGTGACCTCTGCTAGAGGTATTGTCTTTGAGTTGAATCACTGCTTCTCATATCTTAATGCAGAAAAACAAAGGATAATGTCTGAGGCACTGTAGTAATAAACCAATGCACCATTACACACAGTGAAAGATATTCATGCCAGCTGTATAATACATTGCAGATAACTTAATTAAATCCCATGCCCACAACAGGGTCTTTCTATTAGTTGTCATTAGGAAAATGTTTTGGATGATAAAACTTAGAGCTCACGTTTTGCATTGCAGTAAAGTGCACTTGAGGCAAATTTAAGACCAGAGATTAATTTGGTGTCATCACCACATGGCACACAATGGAGAATATTCACAATAAACTTTCTTTAGCCTCTCTAAATGCTCCAAGTTCTTTATTTGATCCACATTTTCCAGTTCCTATACTTATTTATGAGACCTTGTTAATGAGTGAAAAGATGAATGAGTTTTATTGAATAGATAACATGGAATAAAATAGGAATTGGAGAGGTTGGCTAGAATTTGGTTAGTATAACTACCCCACTGACTGTGTTTTGAAGACAGCTTGGTTTTCATACACTATAAATGTGTATAGTTTGTTGTCATTTGGGTATCAAGCAAAAGAAAATAGCTGACAGCCATGTTTTCAATAACTCAGACCAGGGATGTGCAACTGCAAGCCCATGGGCATCTGCACTAGGTTTTCAAGCCTCCAGGAAAAGGCAGAACTTTTAGAACAGCAGATATATATATATATATATATAGTGTCCCAGTGACACTAGGGGGCAATTTATCAAGCTGAGGTGGACAGGAGCGCACATATGCACCCCTGTCTACCACAGCTCGCCTCTAGCAGGCTGAATTCCCCTGGCAGAATTCAGCGTTGCACACGAGCGCTATTTTTCACTCGCATGCAATGCCGCCCCCTGCCCACGCACAGTCAATCACGCGCGGGCAGGAGATGTCAATCTCCCCAATCAGATTAGACAGCGGAGATTGTTTTTTGACACTTTAGAAGTGGCGAAAGGTTAGAAAAGCAGCGGTCTGATGACCGCTGCTTGTTAAATACGGCGTGCAGGTTCTCTTGTGAGAACCTGCAGCCTTAGGGGCTCAAAGGCTGGCGAAAGCCTTTGATAAATCAACCCCTAGGTATTTTAAAAACCGTAAACGGACATGAAACCCAAATATTTTGTTTCATTATTCATATACGCCTAGATTACGAGTTTTGCGCTAAACAGGGTGTGAAACTAACGCCAAAAAAGTTGCGTTATTTCACTCTCCATAGCGCTGCCATTACGAGTTACTGAAAACCCTCCTTGTGCCTGCGATATGGTGGCATTAAGCTCCATACCGCAAAAAATCCAAGGGCTAATTTGACATGCTCGTGCACTCTTTCCCCCATAGACATCAATGGGGCGAGAGTGTAAGAAAAAAAAACCCTGAAGTGCGGAAATCTCTGTAACTCAACCCCATTGATGTCTATGGGGGAAAAAAGTTAAGTTTAAACCTAACATTAACACCCCTAACCCGCCACCCCGGACATCGCCGACACCAAAATAAAGTTATTAACCCCTAATCTGCCGCTCCCGACATCGCTGACACTAATAAAATCTATTAACCCTTAATCCGCTGCTCTCCGACATTGCTGCCACTAAATAAACTCATTAACATTGCAAAACACTAAATTAAACTATCAACCCTTAAACCTAACACCCCCTTAACTTTAAATTAAAATTACAATATAACTATCTCTAAATACATAAAAACTTATATGTGGAATAAAAATAAATCTAACATTAAACTATAAATTGACCTAACATACCTATTCTAATAAAATAAAATATACTACCAATTAAAAACCTAAATTACACACGAAAAAAAAATAAAAATCTAAAATGACAAAAATAATAAACACTAAATTATGGAAAAAAAACCCCACTAAGCTTACAAAAAATAATAAACAAAATTATCAAAAATAAAAACAATTACACCTAATCTAATAGCCCTTTAAAAATAAAAAGTCCCCCCAAAATAAAATCACCCCCTAACCTACAATAATCTATCAATAGCCCTTAAAAGGGTCTTTTGTAGGGCATTGCCCTAAAGAAATCAGCTCTTTTACCTGTAAAAAAATACAAATTCCCCCCAACAGTAAAACACACCACCCAACCAACACCCAAAAATAAAAAAACCTAGCTCTAAAAAAATCCTAAACTACCCATTGCCCCTAAAGGGGCATTTGTATGGGCATTGCCCTTAAAAGGGCATTCACCTCTTTTTCACTGCCCTTAAAAGGGCATTCAGCTCTTTTACAAGTACCCATCCCTAATCTAAAAAAAAAAACACCCAAAAAAAAACAACCTAACACTAACCCCAGAACATCTACTCCGGACATCTATCTCCATCCAGTCGGCGAGAAGTCTTCATCCAGGCAGTCGACACCTTTATCCATTGAGTGCATCTTCTATCTTCAGTAGCTCTCATCCTATTGGCTGTTTGAACAGCCAATAGGATTTCAGACGCTCTCATCCTATTGGCTAATTTGAATTTGAAGAATAAAATCAGCCAATAGGAATGCAAGGTACGCCCTTTTGAAATGGCTACCTTGCATTTAACTTCAGTGTACGACGATGACCGTATAAAGAGGACGCTCTGCGCAGGATGGGATCCACTTACAGAATAGCTCCGCTCCACGCAGCCGGGATGAAGATAGAAGACGTCCCCGAGATAGATGAAGGTGTCGCCTCCTGGATGAAGACTTCTCACTGCCTGGATGAAGATGGATATCCGGACTTCAGGAACCGTGAGTAGTATTTTTGGGGTTAGTGTTAGGGTTTTTTTTAAAAAATGTGTGTATTTTTTTTTTTAATTAGGGATGGGCAATTGTAAAAGAGCTGAATGCCCTTTTAAGGGCAGTGAAAAAGAGCTAAATGCCCTTTTAAGGGCAATGCCCATACAAATGCCCCTTTAGGGGCAATGGATAGTTTAGGATTTTTTAGCTTTAGTTTTTTTTATTTTGGGGGGTTGGTTGGGTGGTGGGTTTTACTGTTGGGGGGACTTTGTATTTTTTTACAGGTAAAAGAGCTGTTTAACTTAGGGCATTTTAAGGGCAATTGGTAGTTTATTGTAGGTTAGGGGGGGTTTTTATTTTGGAGGGGCCTTTTTTTATTTGTATAGGGCTATTAGATTAGGTGTAATTGTTTTTATTTTTGATAATTTTGTTTATTAGTTTTTGTAAGCTTAGTGTTTTGTTCTGTTTTCGTAATTTAGTGTTTATTATTTTTTGTCATTTTAGATTATTTTATTTTTTTTCATAGTGTAAATTCGTAATTTAGGTTTTTAATTGGCAGCATTTTTTATTTTATTAGAATAGTTATGTTAGGTTAATTTATAGTTTAATGTTAGGTTTATTTTTATTTCACAGGTAAGTTTTTATTTATTTAAAAATAGTTATATTGTAATTTTAATTCAAAGTTAGGGGGTGTTAGGTTTAGGGGTTAATAGTTTAATTTAGTGTTTTGCGATGTGGGGAGGGCCGGTGGTCTAGGGGTTAATAGATTTAGTTAAGTAGTTACGATGTGGGGGGCTGGAGGTTTAGGGGTTAATACTTTATTATAGTGTTGGCGATGTGGGGGGCCGGCAGTTTAGGGGTTAATAGGTTTATTTAGGTGTCGGCGATGTCGGGGAGTGGCAGATTAGGGGTTAATAACTTTATTATAGTGTTGGCGATGTCAGGGAGCGTTGGAATAGGGGTTAATAATTATATTTAGTGTTGGCGATATGGGTGGGCGACAGATTAGGGGTTAATAAATTTATTTAATAGTCGCGATGTGGGTGGGCAGCAGATTAGGGATTAATACGTTTAATATAGTGTTTGTGATGCGGGAGGGTGGCGGTTTAGGGGTTAATAGGTAGTTTATGGGTGTTAGTGTACTTTGTAACAGTTTAGTTATGAGTTTTGTGAAACATTTTTGTTACACAAAATCCATAACTACTGCTCTCAGATGGCGGTATGGATCGTGTCGGTATTTGTAACGCAAGCTTTTTTGCCTCAACGCAAAACCTATAATACCGGCGCTATGAAAATATTTTTTTAGTGCAGAATGGAAGTTGCGTTACAGGCTAAAATGCTTGCGTTACAGCTATTCCGACACGACTCGTAATATGCGTTCCTGGCCATTCCAGCGTAATGGCCAATTTGTCAGCGTTAAAAGCTGTACCACACTGTAACGCAAAACTCATAATCTAGGTGATAGATAATACAATTTTAAAAAAGTTTCCAATTTACTTCTATTATTAAATTTGCCTCATGATCAGGTTATTCTTTGTTGCAGAGATATCTAGATAGGTAGCGTGCACGTGTCTGCAGCACTACATGACAGGAAATAGTACTGCCCTCTAGTGCTCTTGCTAACGTATAACATTGTTAAAAAACTGCTGCCATACAGTGCTGCAAGCAAGTGCACACCTCTAAATTTACCTTCCTGCTTTTCAACAAAGGATAACAAGAAAACAAATAAAATTTCATAATTGAAGTAAATTGGAAAGTTGTTTAAAATTGTTTGTTGTTTCTGAATCATAAAATAAATAATTTGTTTTTTATTTGTCCCTTTAACCCCTTAACGACCGAGGACGTGCAGGGTACGTCCTCAAAAAAAAGGCAGTTAATGCCTGAGGACGTACCCTGCACGTCCTCGGTGTGGAAAGCAGCTGGAAGCGATCCTGTTTGCTTCCAGCTGCTTTCCGGTTATTGCAGTGATGCCTCGATATGGAGGCATCCTGCAATAACCTTTTGAAGCCATCCGGTGCAGAGAGAGCCACTCTGTGGCCCTCTCTGCACCGGAGATCGGTGGCTTCCTTCGTTGGTGGGTGGGAGCATTACCGGGAGGCGGGTGGCGGCCATCGATGGCCCTGGAGATGTGGAGGGGGGCGGGATCGTGGGCGGGGATGCCCGGGGGCGCGCACGGACGCGCGCGCGTGCACGGGGAGGGAGCGGGTGGGAACCGCTACACTACAGAAAAAGGTGCAATCAGTTTAAAATAACTGAAGAAAAAAAACAATCAATGAGGTGGTTGGGGTTTGTGGTGGTGGTGGGGGGGGGTTTGGGGAAGCTACACTACAGAAAAAAAAAAACTTAAGAAAAAAAAGCACTTTTTTGTATAAGCTGGGTACTGGCAGACAGCTGCCAGTACCCAAGATGGCCCCAATAAGGCAGATAGGGAAGGTTACAAAGCTGTTTTGGGGGGGATCAGGGAGGTTGGAGGCTAAGGGGGGTCCTATACAGCAGAATAATTATTATTTTTAAAAAAAAAAAAACCTATACCCCCCAAAAAGCTTTTATTTTAGTACTGGCAGACTTTCTGCCAGTACTTAAGATGGCGGGGACAATTGTGGGGTGGGGGAGGGAAGGGAGCTGTTTGGGAGGGATCAGGGGGTCTGATGTGTCAGGTGGGAGGCTGATCTCTACACTAAAGCTAAAATTAACCCTGCAAGCTCCCTACAAACTTCCTAATTAACCCCTTCACTGCTAGCCATAATACACGTGTGATGCGCAGCAGCATTTTGCGGCCTTCTAATTACCAGAAAGCAACACCAAAGTCATATATATCTGCTATTTCTGAACAAAGGGGATCCCAGAGAAGCATTTACAACCATTTGTGCCATAATTGCACAAGCTGTTTGTAAATGATTTCAGTGAGAATCCTAAAATTGCGAAAAATTTAACGTTTTTTTTTTATTTGATCGCATTTGGCGGTGAAATGGTGGCATGAAATATACCAAAATGGGCCTAGATCATTACTTTGGGTTGTCTACTACACTACACTAAAGCTAAAATTAACCATACAAGCTCCCTACAAGCTCCCTAATTAACCCCTGCACTGCTGGGCATAATACACGTGTGGTGCGCAGCGGCATTTAGCGGCCTTCTAATTACCAAAAAGCAATGCCAAAGCCATATATGTCTGCTATTTCTGAACAAAGGGGATCCCAGAGAAGCATTTACAACCATTTGTGCCATAATTGCACAATCTGTTTGTAAATAATTTCAGTGAGAAACCGAAAGTTTGTGAAAAAATTTGTGAAAAAGTGAACGATATTTTGTATTTGATCGCATTTGGCGGTGAAATGGTGGCATGAAATATACCAAAATTGGCCTAGATTAATACTTTGGGATGTCTTCTAAAAAAAAATATATACATGTCAATAGATATTCAGGGATTCCTGAAAGATATTAGTGTTCCAATGTAACTAGCGCTAATTTTGAAAAAAAGTAGTTTGGAAATAGCAAAATGCTACTTGTATTTATGGCCCTATAGCTTTCAAAAAAAGCAAAGAACATGTAAATATTAGGTATTTCTAAACTCAGGACAAAATTTAGAAACTATTTAGCATGTTTTTTTTTTGGTGGTTGTAGATGTGTAACAGATTTTGGGGGTCAAAGTTAAAAAAAGTGTGTTTTTTTCCATTTTTTCCTCATATTTTATAATTTTTTTTATAGTAAATTATAAGATATGATGAAAATAATGGTATTTTTAGAAAGTTAATTTAATGGCGAGAAAAACGGTATATAATATGTGTGGGTACAGTAAATGAGTAAGAGGGAAATTACAGCTAAACACAAACACCGCAAAAATGTAAAAATAGCCTTGGTCCCAAACGGACAGAAAATGGAAAAGTGCTGTGGTCATTAAGGGGTTAAAGGGACATGAAACCCAAATTTTTTTCTTTCAAGATTTAGAAAGAGAGTACAATTTTAAACAACTTTCTAATTTACTTCTATTATCTAATTTGCTTAATTACCTTGATATACTTTGCTGAAAAGCATATCTAGATAGGCTCAGTGGCTGCTGATTGGTTGCTGAACATAGATGCCTCATGTGATTGGCTCACACATGTGAATTGCTATTTCTTCAGCAAACGATATCTAAGGAATGAAGCAAATTAGATAATACAAGTAAATTGGAATGTTGTTTAAAATTGTATTCTCTACTTGAATCATGAGAGAATTTTTTTGGGTTTAGTGTCCCTTTAAGGTTAAAATATTGGCATGTGGCCCTATGTATTAGGAAGTTGACTATCATTGCCTTAACACAGCATTTTCTCAAGTAACTCTGCTAAAAAAAGAGAAAAAGCAGATGATTAACTAAAGCACAGCATTTGATAACTTTATCTTATTTGGTAATTCCTCACCCCTAAGAAATACTAGCCGCTCAGCATTACACTGCACTTTTAATAGGGCATTTCCAAATTGTAAAGTGGTAGCAGTTATGCGCTAAGAGAAAATTGTAAATTCATTCAGCAATAAACCTATTTCTTTAGCACAATTTGTATTCATGCCTCTGGTATTGAAAAATCATTACTATTAAATAGCAGGATTCAAATTCTGTAGTTATTTTTACAAAGTAGAGAGTGTATTTTTATAGCCAATGAGCATGAAATATGTAACAAACTTTCCTTCTACCATTCCAGTGCATTATACAACCCGTATTAACCCTTTTGCTACTAGAGCTTTGAAGGTGATATAAAATGTATTTACAGGAGAAGGGAAAATGGTTTGGAACATTCACTTAAAATTACTAATATTGACCAAATGTATCTGCTGTAAATGAATGTGAGACAATGAAACATCTTTTAAATTTGTTGTTTTAAGCAAATGTTACATTTCTCTATTTTGACTGCATCATTTGATTAGCAAATGAATTCTGGTTCATATAGGCTTACATTGATGTATATGATATATCTCTCTATTTTACATTCACTTAAATTAAATATTATGTTGTATATAATGAAATGTAAGATTTTATCCCAATACCACCTGCTCACCCGTAATCACGGAAGGACAGGTTCCCTAGCAGGCGATTGGGCACTGCCCACATTTAATCATTGCGCAAGCAACACGGCAGTCTGCTCTTGTGGATGGGGCCCTGTATCTTCATCTGCTTTCCAATAAAGGGCCAGATTAAAAGTTGAGTAGTATTTAACGCTCCCGCTTGCACACTAACTCTGCCAGAAGTAAGCTTTTAGCACTATTAGGGTCTCACTTGTATTACAAGTTGAAAGTAAACAGTTTTCGCTCGCCCACTAACCCAATGAGCTTAAAAAGCCGAACTTAGAATATTGCACGTGCGTCGTGCGATTACATAATTGGTTTTTTTTGTCCCTTTAAGGTTTTTAAGATATTGGCTTGTGGAAAAGACCTAACACCCTACTCGCACGCAAACCGGTCACATATTTTCAAGTGCGCTAACCCAACATAAAAATGTGAATATTTCACATTCCAGTGTTCTTCACATAGCAGAATATGTTCTATGTTCTATGTAATTTTATTAGATAGTGTTATGATGATTGTAACTGTACTTTGTAATATATTGTTGATGTGTTTTGTGACATTTTTTTGTTTCACAAAACAATTAACTAGAGCTCTGAGGATGCGGTAATCATTAAAGCATAAATCGCAATTGCACTCAAGCAAACGAGTATACTTTCAACTTCTAATATGAGCGGCAAACCCAATGCATGCAAACATCCGCGATAAGCCCTTTTTCGCTTGTGCGTAATGTTAACGCGCCACTCATGATCTGGCCCAAAGTGAGTCATTGGCAGTGGCATAATTCGTTAACTGTATGATGGTATCTCCAAAGGAGTCCATATCCCCTAAAGACAGCATATACCCTTAAACACAAAACACCCCTTTGGAAAACAAAAGATTATCCTTTTTAATGATTCTTATTTACCTATAGGTAGCATGCGATTGTCATATAAACTGCCATTTTAAGTCTTCTAGGTGACTTCTTTAGGGCTCTAAATAAATCTATAACCCCCTTTATACCCATTGAAATAAGGAAACTGCAACCCTCTATTGAAAACATAAATGTCCCTCTTTCAAGTAACATGCCCAGGTGATCATCACAGTAAGCATAATCCATTGATTAAGTCATATGCTTGTGTAACAAATTATTGGGACATTTAGAAGTCTCATCCCCCCCCCACACACACACACACAATACACACACACATACATACATACACACACACACACACACACACAATACACACACACATATATACACACAATACACACACATACACATATATATACACACACAATACACACACACATATATACACACACACACACACACAATACACACACACATAATACACACACATACACATATATATATACACACACATACACATATATATACACACACACACAATACACACACATACACATATATATACACACACACACAATACACACACATACACATATATATACACACACAATACACACACACATACATACATACACACATACACACATATACACACATACATACATACACACACACACACACACACACAATACACACACACATACATACATACACACACACACACACACACATATATACACACAATACACACACACACACATATATACACACACACATAATACACACACACACATAATACACACACACACAATACACACACACATTTATTTATTTATTTATTTATAAAATATTTTACCAGGAAGGATACATTGAGATTTCTCTCGTTTTCAAGTATGTCCTGGGATCACAAAACATTGCATTGATACAATAGGGTACAATAAAATACAAAAACAATAATAAAAATACACATTATATGCAAACATTTAACATAGAGCAGGTATGAAATATTTATCCATGACAGGAGCATTCTGTTTTGAGATATGTATAGAGGGATCTCTTAAAGGATTTTAGGCTTGGGGAAGTTTTTAAAGTGTGAGGGAGGTCATTCCATAATTGTGGCGCTCTGTAGGAAAAGGAGGATCGAGCTGCTTTTTTTTTGTATTGAGGCAAGCTAAATAATGTGC